>NW_025320720.1:0-8345 GCF_019176455.1 Solea senegalensis
AATATGACAGAAATACAACACAGAGACCCAAACACCTTTATCTGAAATGTAAAAACTTGAATGTTGAATATCATTCAAGAAAAGTTTCTGGGGTCATGACAAAATCAGATCTGAGGAAAAGTGATTTACTTTCATCTTTTTGACAGTGACCAAACAGAAATCATGAGAGAAACAAACGTCTGTTGCCTCTTTACATCAAAAAATAAATAATAACAGGTACATTATCATATGAGACTCTATTTGTTTGTGTATTTGTCTTTTCTTTGTGTTGGACATTAGCTTTTCCCCCACAGTTCAGCATTAACCCACTTTAGTTCCTGATTGTGGACGACTGTCCAATCCAAAGCCACTCAGTAATAAGGTGCAAGACTCAGAAGGTGTGATACTTTAGCCTTTATAAAGTGCCTTATCATTTCCTCTGTCCCTCTCATTCTCTCCTCATCCCAGTGAAACAATATGACTTCCCTTGCTTTATTTTCTTTGCTTTACTCTCTCAGTGTCCTCACTTTAACTGATAGCTCACTTTCCAGCATCACAACTGCAGCTCCACCAGCAGCTTCGAAGTGCACTCTTCTAAACAGCTTCCAGCCAGGATTTGTGGTCCAGGGTGACTATGTCATTGGTGGGATTTTCCCCCTTCATTTTAATCTGAAAATGCCAGACCATAACGACACCTACAGACCACCACCAATAAATTGCAATGGGTGAGTTTCATAGATGACAGTGGGAGGATTTTATATTTATTTTCATGTAAATTACGTCTAATTTTGCACTCTTAATATAAAATGGAGTAGACAGAATGTGTTCATAATCATTAGAGTTTTTATATGAACAGACTGCATTCATCTGTATCAGCCACAGACTTTTTCCCAGGGCTTTCCGGTGGGCTCAGACTATGAGACTGGCAGTGGAGGAGATAAACCAGAATCCAGTGCTGTTGCCGAATCACACTCTGGGCTACAAAATCTTCGATTCGTGTAGATATCCACTGACAGGACAGAGAGCTGTTTTATCAATGCTGAATGGGGTTAATGAGGAAAACTCTTCTATGTGCACAAATGCCTCATCACTCCTCGCTGTGATTGGGGCTTCTGGATCTGCTCAATCTATTGTTGTGTCAAAAATCTTGCAGCCATTCAGGATCTCCATGGTAACTTTTATTTATGTCAATCATCACAATTTCTTTTATTATTTTCTCAGTAATACTGCACTCTGTTTTTACACAGATCAGCTACGCTGCTTCATGTGCATGTTTGTCAGACAGACAAAAATATCCAACCTTCTTCAGAGTAATTCCTAGTGATGACTACCAGGTAAAATGTAAAACATGTGGTCAGTTATTGTTTTTGGTCAAAGCTGAACAAATTTACTACTCTGTCATCAGAAATAATTATTACAGCTACCTTTAAAGCTATAAAGATATAAACTAGAGGCAATTTTTTAAACACTGAGAAATGCATTTAAATATATAAGTTTTCCTCTTTCTTATATTATGTTAGTGCTCTTTTCAGGTTTGGTCATTATCATAATCTTTGTTGATGTTATAATCTTTATTATTGATTTGTTTGTTGATATCTTTTTCACTTTTTCACTTCTGCTTTTTTTTTCTTATATATACAGCACTGCTTACATTTTATTTCGATGGAACAATGCTTATGCTGTATGTGCCATCCCTGTCAATAATACATCCATATTTCTTTGTTCTGCCAAACTTCCATTCTTTATCGTTTACATAATACATACATGTTGTAGCAGGGCACAAAACCAAATCATTTATGAAGGTATTGCTTTTTACTTGTGAACGTTTTTTTAATGTCTTTAAAACTAAACTGGGTGAGTTGATTGTTTTTTTTTTGTTGACCCCAGGTGAAAGCCATTGCACGGATGCTGGTGCACTTTAACTGGACTTGGGTGGGGCTGCTGCGAGGAGACCATGATTATGGCCGCTTTGCTGCAAAAGGTTTACTGAGAGAATTACAGGAAACCAAAGTATGTGTAGCGTACCAAGAAATGATTCCTCTGCTGTACAATCACCAGGGGGGACTAAGGATAATGAAGGTATGAAAACACTGTGGGCACTGTTGACTTCTACCTTTAAGAGGTCTGTATTTATATAGAGCATTTCTACTGTCGATGACCAGTCAAAGCTGCTTTACCGTACAGTTTTTGTGTCAAACATAGTTCATACGGATTCACACTGCTGGTACAGTACTGTGAGGTTAAGTGTCTTGCCCAAAGAACATCAGCATGTAGACTAGCAGGGCTGCCAAGTTGTGAGCAAACCTTGGAGTGCGAGTTTGTGGTGTGCGGTGGTGTACATCTCGTCTGGCATTTTACTACAAATATTATTTGTAGTAATATTTTATGCATCCCAAGCTTATAATGCATTAAAATCTATTTGTCATGATTTGAATTGTAACTCTCAGACCATGTATCAATAAAAATAAATCCTAAGACATGATTTAACTATGTCCACAATGGCTCAGTGCATGTGCTTTCAATCAAAAATGACAAAAGGGTCACAAAACGCGAGACAATGTCCAGAAAATGAAGAGGGTCATAACACGAGGAAGATGAAAAATGTCACACTGAAACTATTTGGGCAGAGCATAAAATCTCAATGGTGGGAACATACAGGGTGTGAAGTCAAGAGACAATTAGTACTAAAATACAACAGGGAGTGATGAATTATTATGAACAAAAATGTGACCTAACTTGGCCAAAAATATTTTCTTCAAAATGAACACCTGAAACATATTAAGGTCTACAGAAATACTAGTTCTTTTTCATAGTGTACATCTGCGTTTTTCTTATTGTCACTCAGTTTTGTTTTGTCTCCTTGTAAAACCCTGTCATCTATATTATCTGACCCTTTGTAAAGGTGATGCGTAGCTCTACTGCAAAAGTGGTGGTGGTATTTGCTGCTGAGGGGGAGATGACACCTTTCTTGAGAGACTATATGACTCAGAACATCACTGGAATACAGTGGGTGGCAAGTGAAGCCTGGGTCACAGCATCAGCCTTTTCAGGGAGAGAGTATTACCCTTACTTAGGAGGAACCATTGGGTTTGGCATCAAAAAAGGTCAAATCTCCAGACTGGGTGACTTCCTGCAGACAGTAAACCCTAAGAGATATCCTGAAAATGTCCTGGTGCATGAGCTGTGGGAGTCTCTATATGGTTGCAGTCCTTTTCTATCCTCTGTCAACCAGATGCCACCCTGCTCAGGGCAGGAGACTCTGTTCGAACATAACTCAGCCTACATGAATACATCCAGCCCAAGAGTTGCCTATAATGTATATAAGGCTGTATATGCCATTGCTCATTCCCTGCACAACCTCCTTCTCTGTCAGCCGGGGAGGGGACCTTTCCAGAACAACTCATGTGCTCAGAGCAACAACATACACCCTTGGCAGGTACTGTATAATCCACTATTTCTTTACCATTACAAACTGTGGGTCAAAGCCTTGTGGTGGGCTTTGTAAGTATTGTAGATGGACCTCAGACCACAAAAATAATCTCCCATTTACTAAAATCATGTAACATACTGTACATATCCATACCCATATCCATATAGTTAAAATTTAAATCTAAATGAAATATATTCATGAATATTTTTAAATTGTTTATTGTTCCATTGTAAACACAGCACTGGACATCTCACTTATGGCAAAGAGTGTCAATCAATGTCAATCAATATTGATTGTGGATTTTTAGGGGCCTTGAAAACTCAAAACTCTGAAGACTGGGAAGCTCTGCAAGACAACATTTTACTGCAAACCTTGTTCAATGCAATTCAGTGTTTAATTTGTTCATTTCCTAATTTTCAAGCTGCAACATTACCTCCAGGAAGTGAACTTTCAGATTGCTGGTGAGGAGGTGGACTTTGATGCCAAGGGTGACTCTGTACCCTATTATGATATTATCAACTGGCAGAGAGGCCCAGAAGGAAACATTGAATTTGTCAATGTGGGTTTGTTTGATGGAACCAAGGCTGTTGGAGAGGAGCTGTTGATCCAGGAGGACGGGATAAAGTGGGCAGGACATCAGAGTGAGGCAAGCTGCTCACACTGTGTTTTTACCTTCATCAGATGCCAACTGTTGAAGTTCTGTAGGTTGAGATGGAGGTAAGTCAGGTGAACTGAACAGACTGGATCTGAAACAGGATAATTTGTTTTCATACACAACAAAGTTTCTAAGCCCAACTGGATTATGATGTCTTTGGTAAACTACTATCCACTGTGTTTACCTCATTGATCTTTCTTCATGGAATGTAAGAGTGAATGGTTGTTTGTCTCTGTGTGCTGGACTGGTGACCCCTCCTGGGTCTGACTCCGTATTTTGTTCTTTGTCAGCTGGGATTGGCTCCAGCTCCCACGACTCTCATGTGTAGGATAAAGCAGTAGACAATGAATTAATCTTTCTTCATGACATTAAAGGCTTCTGAAAGATGTGGCACAGATTTACAGCTAAATATATTTAAGAGAACCACAGGTTTTGGAATAGCTTATGGGCAGGAACCCAGTCCTCAGTGTACACCTTACAACCATGTGACCATCAAAAAGTTGTTTGATGACGACTGGCATACCTGTAGACAAGGGCTGGGCGATTTTATTTTTATTTTTTTAATTTATTTTAATATATATCGAGATATAAACAAGATATAACACGGGACAACATCGCTATCAATAATAGTTCATTTTGCGTTAAAATGACAATACATGGGCCGCAAGTTTGCACCTATTTCTCCTCTCCCTGCATCCCTATACACACACACATACCCTTTGTGCTCCCCCTCCCCTCTCACCTACACTCAGTAACAACATGGAGACGAGGATGATGATGATGAGGAGGAGTTGGATAGTAAACGAAAAAAACAATGGCTGGATAATTTGGAGGTGGTTTGGTTTTAAAGTGTCAGATGACCAGCAACAAAATGTGTTCTGGAAAGAATGTCGGTCTTTTGTCACGCACTGACTGCTATTGCTATGGAACCGGGAGGAAACTGTTCCCATACACATGCGCTTGCCTCCTGAGCAATGCTCACTTTAGCAGATACTCCACCTTGTGGCCAGAAAGAGAAAGACACCTCTCTGTGCAACTTCTCATCACAGAAACTGGAGCACAGATACTATTTTATGATCTCCACAGAACAATACATACAAAAATGACATTATAAACTCTGAACATTTGAAATGAAATAACTTGAAAACTATGTATGGAGGGGTCCTTACACTAGTGTTATCATATTTCCATCATCTGTTTTTGTTGTTTCTTTTCTTTATGAAATAACAGTTTGCAGTGCAGTTGCAGTAAATACGTCAGTGGAAAGGTGTTTATTGTTACTGTAAAAATTGTAACAGTATTGTATTTTTTAATTAATTACTGTATATTATTGTCATGCAGGAAATATTTCTTATTTTTTTCAAGGAGCATTTTTATTTCTGTGACCTCTGACATTTGGCATGTGGCTTGAACTTATAAAAGACTGTTTGTTTATTGTTTAAAGGGTTTGGAAGACATTTTATCTGATATGCTATAATGCTTTGGGGGAAACCCCAATTATGTCACAGAAAAAATATTGAGATATATATCGAGTATCGCCATTCAGCTAAAAAATATCGAGATATGACTTTTAGTCCATATCGCCCAGCCCTACTGTAGACTATGTCTGACATCTGCAGACAAAATACTTCATATCTAACCAGCGTAAAACTCAGAACACTGTGTTAAACCCACTTGAGAAACTAGAAGTGACACATACTTCATTGACATGTGGTTTGGAGGAATGTTCCATCTGTCAAAAGATTAACCAATAAAATGTACCAATATCAGCACATGGTTTCTCCACTCTAGGTGCCAGTATCTGTGTGCAGTGCCAGTTGTCTTCCAGGCTTCCGGAAGGCTGTCCGTCGTGGGGAGCCTATCTGCTGCTTTGACTGTGTACCATGTGACAGTGGCAAAATTAGCAATCAGACAAGTGAGTTTGAGCTGAAATATAAAATGTCAAGGCAAATCCATTCTTACAATTGTAGTACAGAAGTAATGCAAGACTGAAAATTATTCATGCTTTCTTCCCTTTAGACTCAGTAGATTGTACAATTTGTCCTGAGGACTTCTGGTCAAACAACGACAGAACAGCCTGCATCTCCAAGAAAGTGGAGTATTTGACCTTCGATTCATTGGGAATAGCCCTGACAGTGATGTCTGTGGTGGGCGCCTGCTTCACTCTGGCTGTCTGTGGAGTCTTCTTCTGTCACAGACACACAGCCATTGTCCGTGTGAATAACTCTGAGCTCAGTTTCTTCATACTGTTTGCACTGACTCTGTGTTTCCTGTGTTCTCTGCTTTTCATTGGAAAGCCAACATATTGGTCCTGCATGCTGCGCCACACTGCCTTTAGCATCACATTTTCACTGTGTATTTCTTGCATCCTGGGGAAGACCCTGGTGGTACTGGCTGCATTCACTGCCACCAGGCCAGGGCACAACATCATGAAGTGGCTGGGGCCTAAGCAGCAGAGGACCATCATCTCCAGCTGCACTCTGGTTCAGGTGGTTATCTGCACTGCCTGGCTCATTGATGCTCCCCCGTCTCCATCCAGAAATACACAATATGAACATTCAAAGATCATATTGGAGTGTAGTGTGGGCTCTAGCCTGGCATTCTGGTGCGTTCTTGGATATATTGGTCTACAGGCCTGTCTGTGCTTTGTATTGGCTTTTCTGGCCCGAAAGTTGCCAGGGAACTTCAACGAGGCCAAGTTCATCACATTCAGCATGCTAATCTTCTGTGCTGTGTGGCTAGCATTCATCCCTGCTTATATCAGCTCCCCTGGAAATTATGCAGATGCAGTTGAGTCATTTGCCATCTTGGCCTCCAGCTTTGGCTTATTGTTCTGCCTGTTTGCTCCAAAGAGTTACATTATTTTACTGAAGCCTGAAAAGAATACAAAACAGCATCTGATGGGGAAAGAAAATAAATGATGAAACACAAATTAACCCAAAGCTATTGAGTCAGTAGCAAATGGACTTGTAGATTTCTTTCAGTGACTTATGGATAACTAACCATTTAAAATACATGTTCATTAATCAATGATGTTTTAATATTGATATTTCTTTACAGATGTTGATTCTCGTATTCAAAAATGACTTTTACAACCCCTGTGCTTGCTTGGTGTATTTGTGTGGGTATGTCTGTTTTGACTCTCAACCTCCTGCACACAGGAGTCTTGAGTTGGTTAACAGTGGAGGCAATAAAAGGTGCTGCAGCTTTGTGAGACCTTGATGGTGTTCATACTCCTTTTTGTGGAAAGGAGGGCGTTTGCTGTGGTGTTTTCCCTCCTTGGATGTGTGTATGTTTTTTCTTGTGCATTAACCTGGTTCTTTGTTTGGCTATTTTTGAGACCAGCACTTCAGGTTTGAACTTCTTTGAACTTGAATCTACTTTAAAATAAAGTAAAATATTGTATTTTGGTGTCAACTGCCCCTGCTGCCCTTCTTTTCTAACCCCGGTGTATTATTGTTGTTGTTTTACAAGCCAAGTTCCCTTTCCACTTGGCCACAGGCTGCCCAACAATGACACTGAGACAGAGTTTAAAAATGTACTCTGCACTATTAAGGGTTTTTAATGGCATATTCTTAGCCATTTTCTCGGGGAAGCAGGAGAGGTGGCGACCTGAGGCAGAACAACACAAATGGGTAATCGGGAAGTCAGAGTTGTAATGTCACAAAATAAAGTCTACGACGTTACCACTGGTAGAGCAAAACAATCTGACGCTGGTGACTGGGACGACAAGGCTTAAGAAAACTGCTGATTGATCATCAGGAGCAGGTGAGGAGGATCTGCCGCAGGTGTTGCTGATCACCAGCGTCATCAGTGGAAGTACGTCAGCCACGCCTCCTGCAGAGAGAGGGGAGAGAGAGAGAGAGAGCAGCACGGAGGAAAACCACAACAATAATAATAGTGGAGGAGAGTGGGATCGTGACACTTTGACCAACAAGGGTCCTTTTTTCCACAACATCCTGGATGAATGCCTAACTGAAATGTGGCAACAGCCCAGTGATTATTCACAATTAAATGAATGTGTCCCACCTGGGTTTGTTTAGATCTGCAACAAATCTTGCGCCAAAGGAGAGTCTGCTCCGATCGACAGTCTTGCCGGGTACAGAGGGACGCCCAGTCTTACTTCTATGAAAAAATCAAAGAAGGCTAATCTGTGGAACGAGTCCACAAATAGGTTCTTGAACAGCTTGCTGCTGGAAGGGGCTTAACGGTGCAGTTACGTCCGCCATGAAGAAGTTGGAAAGACTGGGTGATCTAATCTATGCCTATGGAGTGGAACGA
>NW_025320721.1:0-10687 GCF_019176455.1 Solea senegalensis
ATGGCCACAAAAATCGCAAAAAACGGCCATATAACTTCTCTCTCTCTCCCGCTCTCCTTTAAAACTTGGTATTTTAAAGGGTGACTCCACCAAAATGTCCACGTACTTCCAAGGTGGATTGGATCCAAATCTCCGGCCATATAACTTCCACATACACATGAATGGGAAACAGAGGGGCTTGTGAATCTCTCTCCCCCTCTCTCCTTTAAAACTTGGTCTTTTAAAGGGTGACTCCACCAAAAAGTACTTCCAAGGTGGATTGGATCCAAATCATATAACTTCCACATGCCGCAAGAACTGCAGGCACCCTCGAAATTTCGGCACGGAATTGCCGATCTAGTTCTTCTTCTTCTTCTCGCGCCCCCCCAAAAGTTTGGCGCGCTTCTCCTCCCGCAGTTTTCAGAAACCCCCAACACAAGTTACATCAAAACGTGCGCCTTGACCGGGAATGGTGTGCTATGACTTTTCTAAGACTTTCGCGTAACCATGGCGACAGAAATCGCGAAAATGTAAAATAATTTCCACTCACACAATAATGGGAAACCGAAAAAAACAAGCCCACTTTGGAGTATCACAGTGTCGTCATACTTTAACGTAGAAACGTGGTTGGAACTTTAAACGGGTCACAAGACTTGGGACTTTTCTGACCTAAGTCAAAGTTTTGATACATGTTACGGTTTTTAAACAATCGCAGTTTACGTTTTGTACTTTTTTTTTACGTTTTCAGATTTTATAATGAGTGTGTGAGTGGTGTGTAGGCGGTAGCTAGAGTGGCCCACTCTAGCGAGATCCAGCAAAATAATCACCAAAAATCTCTAAACAAACTCCTCTCCTGCCCACAATTTCCAACCTACACGGACAATTTTTACATCAAAACGTTGCCATGGGCGTCATGTAACCCTGTGTGTGTTTTCATGTTCATATGACTTGTAGTTTTTCTTAAAATCACCTCAAAGCGCAGACAACTCCGGTCACACTCTCCATTGACTCCCATGTTAAAATGTCTGCTTTTGAGTTCTGGAAAAATCAAGACGAGGGTGATTTAAAACTGTGATTTCTCTGTCAATTCACGTCCGTTTGTCACCAATTTAAATGTGGGAGTTGCCGAAAGCCTCCTGACGCTCACAAACCAAAAATTTTATCTCTATCATCAACCGTTCTTGAAATATGACAACTTTAAAACATGCTGTTTTCTCTGATTTCTCTGCTGGTTTTGGAGAAATAGAGACAAGCGTGTGTGTGCGTGTGTTTGCGTGTGTGCGTGTGTGCGTGTAAGGAGCAGAGGGGACTTTGGGAGGAGCTTGTCAGTCTCTCTGTATTCGTCCACCCAAAACTTTGACGTCTAACTCCTCCCACAGTTTTGAGAAAACCCCCACACATGTTATATCAAAACGTGCGGCTCGACCGGGACTTGTGTGCGATGACTATTTCTAAGCGTTTCAAGTAACCATGGCGACAAAAATCGCAAAAAACTGCCATATAACTTCCACATACACATGAATGGGAAACAGAGGGGCTTGTGAATCTCTCTCCCCCTCTCTCCTTTAAAACTTGGTCTTTTAAAGGGTGACTCCACCAAAATGTCCACGTACTTCCAAGGTGGATTGGATCCAAATCATATAACTTCCACATGCCGCAAGAACTGCAGGCACCCTCGAAATTTCGGCACGGAATTGCCGATCTAGTTATACTTGCTATGTCGTCCCAGTTTGTAGTAATGTTCTTAACGCTGGGTGCATTTGTCTTTGTCCATGAGTGTGTGTTTGCCTGCATAGCCGTGTGTCATCTCCACATTAATACTAGCAATGAGTGACAGATTCATTTATGTCTGGCTACATGTCTGAGGAATTGGGAAGAAAGGGCTTGTCAGTGCTTCTTGTTGGGGGGGGTAGAGATTAGAGTCAGTTGTCATTGACAACCCAGTGCAGGACTCAGAGAGATAAGGTCGGATGTAATGACTGCAGACAAAAAATAATAAAACTAATTTTTAAAAAAGAGGGGGGGCGGGGATCCATCCCCCCACTTGCCTTCAAAAGGCTGGGGAAAAAGATTTAGGCAAATCCAAGCATAAGGGTTTATGTGACTGTAATTAAAAATATTTCACGGTTCTAAGATGTGCACTGCAGCATTTAAACAATTCAGATCCAAAGCAACAAGGTTGGTCGGATCTAGTTCCCGCCCCTTCGTTTTCAACACTAGGAATAACGGTTCTCTTTTTAATCCAACATTATTTAAATTCCAACAAGATTATTACATTTGAACCACAGCTAAAACAATTTAGACAATTAACAAAGTAAGAATGGTCTTCCTCTGTTTTATCTCATTTAAAAAAGGTCTATCAACTTTCTCCACTGCCAGCTGTGAATGAAAAGTGTTGTTAACTCGTACTAATCTTTCTAATTTCTTCGCCTCGTCAGTATTAAGTTGCCAATGACAGCGAGCTGATCAGGTACTGTAACTGTTTTACCAGCTGGTGATGCTGACAGTCTGCCTCCATGTTTGTTTCTACTCTGAAGTCATGCTTGATCCCAGGAGATTCTGTGACATCACAAGTCCCCATCACAACTAAAAACTGTTTAAACACTGAGTGTGTCGTTCCATCTTTTATCAGGTCCGTAGCCTTCCACTTAAAAACATGTTATGATTGAAAATATCCTCATGTGTGTTCAACCTAAACAAACACATGGAGCAGCTGCTCCCTGTTTACACCTGCAGCTGTGTAAGAAAACACACCTGGCCACCTGCTGCATGAAGTGAGTGTCAGACTGTCAATGTCTGACTGTTGTGCCATTTCTCCTGTAATGACAGGTCAAAAAGTACAGTCTAGTTTTATTTGGTTACCCTGTATCAAGGTATCATTGTGTAGTGAATCTGCTGATAAAAACAGCACTGAATGCCATTAAGAAAATTCTAAATATTTCTCTGCACCTCTTCATCCAGTCCTGGTTTGAATACATGAAAGGTTTTTAGCCCCTGTAACGCAAAGGTAGAGATTATTGTAGTCAGCAGGCAAATGTAATAAAAGCTTTTTACCTGTTCCATTGTCAACACTCATGTTACACTTATCAGTAATATTTTAAATGAGGGTAGATTTGGCATAATGGCAGGAAGGCTCAAAAAGGCGAGCCGGTCCCCTGTGATTGTAATCTAGGAGAGAGTTCCTGTCAAATGAAACCATGCTTGTGGGTTGGGGGGGTGGCGGCAAACATGCCTCTGGTCTCTTTGAAGTGGAAAATCAGTGTCCAAAAAAAAGAAGAATAAAAGATGACAAGATGTCAGTGTGAAGCTGATGCTCTTTAGACGGAACTTTACGTGCCCAGACAGCAATTACTGAGATACATAGCATACATGCAGACGTTGTGTTTGATCTCAGTGCTTCATTCACCAGTAAGGATGATGTTTTTTCCACCGTGAAACTGTGCGGGGTTCTCATTTTGTACGCGCATGTTCGTCTCCGTCAGCGTTTCATTTGAATTAAAAATAATGTGCGGTGAGAGATCTGGACGCTGATTGTTTGGCAGTGTGGCTGTAATCACAGACTTGTGGTCCCTCTCAAATCTGATAATGGCCATTTAAAATAGAGAGCAGCGACATTGCTGCTGCTGCTGCTGCTGCTGCTGCTGATGCTGCAGCTGCACAGGCCTGTGAAAATGACTGGTAGCCATTTTCTGTCAGTGGGAGTTGTATAAATACATATCTTGAAGCCCGCCATGTCATGCGTTTGAAGCCAAACCACAATAAGCTCTTGATGTTTCATCACAATCACCGCTTCAAACATAGGAATTCTTGTGATCTAATTACATGTTCCCACACTTACAGTACATTTGCAACTAATTTAAGACATGATTTTCTGTTTCTGTCGTACTGAACTGTGGTGGTGTACAGCTGAATAATTTCCCTGTCGTTATCAAAGATGTTTTCCCACAGCCTATGCAGAACTGTAAGGGAGAGGTTAATTATTTCATTAGCTGAAGTGGTTCGGTGCACAATGCGTACATCTGGGAAACACGCAAAGACACATAGCAGGAGCCTCCGGCATGGTGAACACGTGGTCGAGTAGGCTGCTCTTTCTCCCAGGCCCTTTGTGACCACAGCCTTTATCCTCTGTAGCTGAACCAAGTGGTTGGACTTCAACCAGCCATGTGAGGCCAGTCCTTGCCACCCCCTGATGGTACTTCACATTCTTAGTTCTTTTTGCCATCATGAACAGCTTTGTGGTATATATGGATAAATCATCTTTGGCAACTAAACCCAGACTGGGCATGTGACTGCAGTTTGGTGGGACGTGAAGTTGTGTCCACTCTAATCTGCAAGGATTTACTTTGCCACTCTCGACTGTGTATCCCATTTTCCATGACTTCATGTTTGTACGGCCCGGTCGCAACCGGCTGACAAACCCTGTGTCTCTTTGTTACCAAGGGATGGATTAGTATCTCAGCTATGAGCTAAGTCTGTTTTCTGCTCTGTGGTTGTTTGGGCTGAGCGGGTGAGGAAATACTTTGCGATGTGAGTCCATTGCAGATCTGTTGACCTCCCAGCCAGTGGGTTAATGCTCATTAGACAAGCCACAGAATGCAAGAGTTTGCACTTTTAAGAGGATTCTCCAGGAAGGTCCAGCATCAGGAGTCACTCAGTCAGTACGTTTTCATGCACAGTTAAGTCAAGCTGTGGTTGACTGGGCCATTTAATTGGACTACTTCTCCTATACAAGCACCAGCGGGGATTCGATTAATTGAATAAAGTTTGTCCGCCTCCACTACGCTAGGTGGCATTATGCCTCTTTTCATGCATGCAGGGGGTTGCAGGGGGAGTAGGAGCCAATCCTTGATGACATAGAAAGGCGAAAGGCAGGGTACACCCTGGACAAGCTGCCAGTCCATCACAGGGCCAACATATAGAGACGTGAATAACACTTATGTTCCCACTGCATGGGCTAAGCTCGCCTCAACTCACCTCTACACGGTTTTGTTGATTTTCCATTACAATGTGGGCGGGGTCATTACTGCACGACTGCATGAAACTGTCACGCAGTATCAGTTTATCAACCTCGTCAGAGCAGGTACTAATAACAGGTACCAGGTACTATCGCTAATAGAAACGCAAAATAACCATGTACCGAGGCGAGGCGTGTCACTCTAGTGGAAAAGGGGTTTTACACCTATGGTCACTTTAGAGCACATGGGTCAAACTGGTGGCCCGGGGGCCACATGTGGCCCTCCAATCAATTACATGCAGCCCGCCCACCTCTGTGCGAAGTGATGGAATAGAGACCGAATATAAGACTAAATGTATTTGCCGGCAACATTTTTATAATAGTAATAAGACATTTGGTTGTAATCATTGCTTTAGTAAATGTATTACACTCAACATGAAATTACATATATTTAAGCTGTTTTAATCACAATTATTCTCGTCATTATTTGTTAAATTTTCTATTTAATTCTCCATTTTTGTGCATCATAAATATGTTTTGAAAAATTGTGAATCATTTTATATCACAACAAGCACTTTTACTTTGCAATTCTGTCTAATATCATAATGAATATCATATTGCCCACCGGCCACTAAATAGCACTTTTTTTCCTCTATGTCGGCCCCTGCTTGACCAGACTTGATGCTCATTGGCCCCCAGGTCATTTGAGTTTGACACCCCTGCTTTAGAGTGTCCAATTAACCCTGGGCAGAATACTCAGCAACCCTCTTTCTGTGAGGCAACGATGCCAGCCACTGCAGCACCATGTGTTCCTGCCTCCTTTCAGCTTGTCAGCATTAGGTGTTTATACGGTTGACCTACAGACCTAAACAAATAGCTGGTGGCCTGTTTCATTCGTTAAGATAACATAAATCTGCTATCCTTTTCATTCCAGAAATGCACCAGTCAGGATTTCAGCACGTTGTTCTTGTCTTATTCTTGTATGTACCAACTTCTTCTATGATTTCTCTGTAGAGCATGCACAGAGCACACACATGCAATACAGTAATTTGACCCCCAACTGCATTATCAGGGCGTGTTAGTACGTCTTTGAGAAATTCATGATGTCTGCGTGTATTACAAAAGTGCAGTTTGTGCAGTACATTATGTGAACCTGCTGACTATGAGGGATTGAAGTGGGAAAGGGTCGAGTGCTGTTGCCTCTCAGGTAAATATTACTTTCAGGTATTAAGTGTGATTCCTAACAGGATAGTGTGCCATCTATAATCTGTGTGATCCCTTCTAAATGGATGCACTGTGGCACCAACAAAGAAAAAGGCTGGAAGCATGATGTGAAAATCTGCCAGTTCCAGTGAGGCTGTTTTGTTGTGACCCTGGGCGGGCAAGCTATGAAAAAAAAGCCTCCCAGGGCTTGGTAAATTTAACACATAATTAGAAACTTGGTCGTTGTGATTTATGTCTGTAGTGTTGGAGTGGAAGCTCGTTAAGTTGTAGGTCTGTCAGGGTGGGCCATGCAGAGCTCAGAGTTCTAACTGAAGGCTGAATGACTTTAAGTGCTTTTTATATTAGCGGCTGACCTCCCTTCAGGCCAGTGCAGTGGGAGTTGATCCAACAGGAAGACAGAGCCTGTGGGCTGCGAGGAGGTGCCTGCTGTTTATAAAGGAGCGTTTTGTTTTTCCTCCCCTCACGGTAGCAGCACCCTACTGGGGAATTCATTAGCGGCTGACATCACCTCACTCAGTAGAGTGAGAGAAAGAATATCTTTCTCCCTCTGCTGCCCTCCCTCCCTCCTTCCTTCCATCATTTCTCTTCTCTCTCTCCCCCTCTCTCTCTTTCTCGCGCTGCTTCCTTATCTAGCTCTGGTGCGCTGCCCTCTTCCCTTTTGCGCGCCATTTACGCAAAGGGTAAACGCGCTAATGTGCGCCTCTGTGACCTCAAAGCTTTTCGGGAGTCCAAAAACGCCAGTGTTTGTCTTGTGAATGAGCACGGCCGAAGGTTGACTCCAGGTCCGTCTGCGGATCAGGAAGTGGGAGGACCCACGCGTGGAGGCAGCAGCAGCAGGAGTACTCGGGCAGTCAGTCAGTCAGTCAGTCGCTGGATGAATGGGAGTTTGTCCGCAGCCTGGATGGGGAGAGGCTCTTCTGTGCCAATGATCAGGATCCGTCAGAGAGAGCGCAGCAGCCTGGCTTCGGAGACCCCGGGCTTCTACCTTGTGATTCTTTGCTCACTGCTTCTGTGATCTGCCCTCGTCTCTGTCTCTACAGAGGAAACTGTCTGTGCGCTTTGTTGGATTGGTTTGCTCCGGCGGACGCAGCCCCTTTCTGCGCACCGACACACAAACGCTGCCGGATCCCGTTTGTTTCCTCGCACGGATATTTCTGACAGGAGAATATATACGTGTTAATAACATATTGTGTCTCGAGCGAGGGAAGAAGGGTGGATTTTTTTTCCCTTCCCATCGCTTCAGTGAGGTTACAGAAGCTCCGTCTCCGTGGCGAGACACATGGTTCCCTTTGTCCAAAAGGCGCAGTAGCTTTGTGAGCGGCTTTGGATTTTTTTTTCTTTCTTGGAAAGAAAGGCTTCTCGTGCCTCCGCATGGCAGTCCTCGATGTTAAAGGAGTAGACTTCGCCGACTCTTGTGTGGATTACATGATTTGAAAAGCAGAATGTGAAGCGAGGCCATATTTACCAGACCGAGAAAGTAATAAGCAGACTTATTTGTTTTCTCTCTAACCTTGCCACATAAAAGGTATGCGCGCTGGTTCTGACTGGTTTCTAATGTAATATTTATTTATGGCAGAGTCTCTGAGTGGCCTTTGTCATTGCACCTCTGATGCTGTCATTTATTCTGCAGCTTTCATTGTTTACATTTCTCACCAGACAATTGATGCAGATGCATTACAGCGTTTTGTTGTCACAATAATTTAACCCTGGTGTAGGTTTGCTGTCCATCTGCTCTGTTCTGTTTGAATAATGTCAACAACACGTTGCTGCTCCTGCAGCTCTAATAACAGACTGACTGCATCGGTTTAAAAAACACGAGTGTGCAGATCACTGGGCTGTCAGTGCACGCTTAATTTAAATATCCCTGTCATTAAGGTTATAGAAATCTCAAGAAAATAGAAGCGCACTATCAAATTATAAGTGCTTGACATCACACGTGGACCATCATCTGGCCCAAGATGAATCCAAAACGACAGCAATTCTTAAATGTACTTATTAGTAATGTATATGTTTTCCTCCATGTGCAGATGTGCGGGCGGTGTCCTCTAGCAACCTGTTGAGATGTTTAATTTCACATCTTTTTCTCCTAAATGTGCTGGTTGGAATTATATTTTATATTTTTTACTTTCCTCAGCAGTGTAAGAATGTTATTATTTATCAAATTCAGCTTTTATTTCCATCTCTGCACATTTTATTCTAACGCTGTGAGGCTGTTGTTGGAGAAAGGATGGGGCTGATTTGTGACGGAGCAACAGTGCCACCAAGTGGCCTGTGTATAAAGAGCGGCTTGTTTTGTTTGAGTCTTGATACCCAGTGCTGGATTTGATAATGGTGTTGATGACAAGGATGATGCTCGGGTTACCCGAATAATTCTAAACATAATTTGGATGTGACGGTCTGCAGAAACTGGATACATCAACGGGATTAAGGTTAATCCCTGACCTTTGTGTTGATAATAGACGAGCATCTGTCATATATTGTTAGAGATCCATATCATAATCACATTTAATTTAAAGAGTGACTTCGGGTGAAGTCTGAAATTCAGGTAAAAAATGACAGCTTGTTAATGATTTGAATATTTTTTTTAGTGAATGTGAAACCTTCTATGGAGCTTGATAATGTTTTAGAGAAATGATGTTAAATTGAACTCTTGTACTTGTGTATTACTGTGTTCCTTTTGCTTATTCCACATTCCTCTTTTCCAGGTCTCCGATGCTGCCTCTGAGAAGTTTTTCAGCACAGCTGCAGTTAAAGGTAAAGATGTTATTTTATTTGTTGCTCTAGTTAAAGTGATGTTTAAATTAAAATGGTATGCATTCTTATGCGTGATGCACCACGTCTGTGTACCTGATGAAAACATGGCTGATGCAGGCTTTTGTATTTACATGTATGAAACATGTGGTATGAAATTGTGTGGAGCCGCTGTGGCATTTGTTGGATTTGGTGCTGATATGATCTAGGCGTATGCTGCAGACAGAGGAGGAAGACGTACTAATGCAGTGGAGAATGAAGTGAGGACAGGAAAGGCATCTGCCTTGAGCCTCAGTGTGCCAACACCACATGTGACCTCATTATTAAGTCACTAATTTGCTGTTAAAAGCAGCCCCTTTTCTCTGGCTCAGGGATAATGGAGGTACCCCGCGTGAATGGACATTCCTCTGTAATGGGGGGGTGGGCATGCGGGGCAGGGGGGAGGTTCGGAGATGAGGGTTATGACCCCTTCGGGGCTGAGGCAGAAACAGGGCCGACTGTTGATGACAGCTCTCGGTACCTCCCCTCGTTTCTCTGCACTTTCCTCCAAACACATTTCCCACATTCTGGCCTTTGATTCCCTCCAGGGCTTGATTTGTGGCGTCCATTGGGAGAGCTCAATGGCCGTGCTTGACAGAGAGGTTTCCTTTTGAACGTCCTTCTCTGTGCACTTATTTGGTTCCCTTGAAAGGATTATGGCTCCCTTTGTGAAACTTAAATCAACAGAAAGCCGCCCTCTCTCCCCCTCTATGAAAGGACCTGAGTGGAGAAACAGTACACAAAATACGCTTTCTCTTGGCTGCATGATAGTCCACTCTCTTGGCCCCTATTTCCATTTAAATATCCCCTCTTTCTTCCCTTTTACCATCTCTGTGCCCTCCTTTTCTCCTGCCATATGCAAATTCTAATTCCTGCCGCTATAGCAAAAGGCGGGTGAAAGAATCCAGGTGCGGGGAGAGTGCGGAGGACCACTGGTATTTTTATGAAGGCTGGTGCTCAGATTAAAGAGTCAGGTGGGTTTTTGTTGGAGGGGATTACCAGAGCTATAATGCAACCTAAACTCTGGGCGGGCAGCAGCTCCAACAAAAACAATGGGATTGGTTCGTTTGTGAAACAGTGAATGTCAATATTTGCCCAAAGGCAGGTGCAAAAAAATCTATTTGTCTGAGAGTTTGTGCACTTTCTTGCTGGTACATATTATGTGTTTATTTAGCTTTAGGTTTCAATGTAGGCTGTAGGAAACTATGACAGTTCATAGTTTCACACAAAGCAATGGATTTTCCTAATGAAGGAATAGTTGTGACTGAAGTTATAATTTTGTTGCTCCAGTGAAAATTGCATGTGAGTCATGGAGTGTTGACAAACAGTTTAGGCAAAGATAAAAACAGTTCAACTATTAATAAGTTGTCGTCTTTCTCTTCTCGTGTTTGGAGTTTGCTTTGTGTGTTTGCTTTATTATGATAACTTTTCTTTTCTTTCCATAGTCTTGGTTCATTCTGGTTCTTAGATTGTGTACAACCTGAAGTACTTGTTGAACTTATTCAAATACATTTCTATAAAAACTAAGATTTGTACACAGCGCGCATGCTCAATATCTTTTTTGGTGTGATTCTATAGCACCTGGCATCAGTGTTTAGTGTTTTTCATGTGGATGAAGGGAAGTTTATGGAAAATCTTTTAAGAACAAAAAAGATCATATAAGGAGAAAGTTCTGTTTCTATGAGGATAAGGCCTCTGTGTTTGTCTCTCATCTTTTGGTCTCGTGGCTCTGTTACAAGC
>NW_025320722.1:0-28834 GCF_019176455.1 Solea senegalensis
CCCATCATCGATCGCCACAAGTTTGGTTACGATCGGACCTTCCATCACAAAGTTATAAGAGTTTCGTTGCGTGTAGCGAGAAATTACAAATTTTAGCCAACTTTGCCGGCCCTTTTCTCGTACACCATGCGACATTTCAACTAACCATAAGCATCGTTAGATCCCCAACTTGTCCACAGTGACTTCACCAAGTTTGAACAGGATCCCATGTAAGCTCTAGGACAAGGTCGTTCACATACCATTGCTGCAAAATGGCCAAAATAGGCCAAAAATGGCTGTTCAACCCAAGATGGCGGCCTTCCTGTAGGACTTACAGCGGCGCTAGCACGGACTTTTTGGCCCGTCCTGACATGCTTAACACGTGTACCAATTTTCGTGCATGTACGTGAAACACGAGAAAAATCGGCCTGATGAAAGCTGTTTTTCATTTTCGTAAGCCCCGCCCACTTTCAATTTTGAACGCAGTGTCCCCGAACTACTATCAGCCGTAAATTTACACCAGGTTTGATGCCCTCGCAAAAATTGGTGAGTTTTCGTGTATGGGAAAGGCCTCAAAAAGGCGATTCATTTAGAGGAATAATAATAACTAGTACCGCAAGCGGTAATCAACGGGTTCGAGCTTGACGGCTCGCGGGTCTCCCTGCGCCCACCTCGCCGTGCGAGCCGTCTAGCTCATCTTCCGTTCATTCACCGCTTGCGGCAGTAGTAATTTTCAGCTTAGACTATTTTCAGCGTCCATGTGCTAAGTTAGATGGCACTTCCTGTTTAAAATGGCCGACTTCCTGTTTGGTGAAAGGTGTGTCCGTACACGTGTTCAGGGACGTTCCTTTGACTCACATATCAAGTTTTGTGAAGATTGGAAAATGTTAGACTTGACTTCCTGTTTCGGGAGTTCTACTTCCTGTAGGGAGGTTATCCTTTACAGCACATATGTCAGAATCAAGGCCCGTGAATGAGTTATGTCTGGCTAGCGGGATGATTTTTAATTACTATTAAAACCGGCTTGCACTATTATGTGCCCTCAGCACCATAATACTACAAATCCCAAGATGCACTGCGAGTGCGATCCCGTGTCATCCTTCATGAACAGCATCACAGTCACAGTGGAGGACTAAACATTGCTGTCATTTTTCATCTCCCTCTCCCCCAAATAGACAAATAGAAAAGTAGACGGTGAAAACAGGGGTTTCAAGACAGGTGGGAGGCAGAATAATGTTCACCGAAGTAAAAGGAAAGCCTGTGTGTCTTGTGTGTGGAGACAGTGTGTCGTTATGAAAGAATATAACTTAAGAAGGCACTATGAAACATGCAACTGTTTTGCACTTTTCAAGTTTGCACTAACTTCTAATTTTATTAAAAAAGACAGACATTGGTGAGGATCAGAGCAGCACACTGATTTGTTTTGTAACATGCTGTTTCATTTTTGCATTTATCTTGCCATTGAGCTTTGAAGGAAAATAACATTTTGCTGTTTACCTGTTAAAAAGAAGACGGAAAAATGTTTTCAATTTGTTACTGAAAGAGCCTTGAGAAAATATTGCAACTGATTTTATTTATATTTTGCTTAATTTAATTTAATTTAATTTAATTTAATTTAATGATTGAGTGCAATATAGGCTGTGGTATTGGTATTGGTTCAATATGTGCAGTAATTGCAAGTTTTAATAAATATTTAAACCTCCACCTGTACCATTTTTTTTATTTTGGCCCCCCGTGTATTTGACTTTGGCATTACTGCTTTACAGACATGTTCCGGACGGGTCTGAGGTCTCACGTATGAAGGTTCAAGTGGATACAACAATCCCAATTAGAGCAGCATGAGAAACTGTAAATGTTAGATTTGATAGATTTGTAGGCAAATGCCTCCATCATGTGGCGAACAATGGTTACTGCATGAACAAACCACTCAGTTGAGGGAATCCTTTGCATTTTTGCCAGGCAACACCATTTAACGATTTGTTATCATATTCAGCAAGCATCATCTACCATGTGTGTTACATGTTTTCATTCATTTTGAGTATGATACAATGAAATTTGTTAAAGTTATAAGGGAAATTGTGAACTTGTATTTTCTGTTACCAACAGAAGGCGCTGTTTTCAAAATGTACAGTTTTTGCATAAGCATCTTCAGCAAGATCCCATCATCGATCGCTAGAGTTTGGTTAAGATCTGACCTTCCATCGCAAAGTTATAAGAGTTTGTTGTTGTAGCGAAATACCAGACGTCATATTGTCTGCCGTCAACAGGGGGCACTGTTTTTGAAAGTGAATATTTTCATATAGGCATCTTCAGGAATTAAATATCATCAATCCTAGCAAGTTTGATTCAGATTGGAATAGTATTCGCAAAGTGGTAACTGTTTGTTTTTTGTCGCAAATATCTGACTTTGCAGTGTTGTCATGGCAACACTGTTGAACAATTTGTTATCATATTAGGCACGCATCATCTACCATGTGTTTTGAATGTTTTCCCAAATTTTGAGTTTGATACAAGGAAATTTGTTAAAGTTATAAGGGAAATAGTGAACTTGTACTTTCTGTTACCACCAGGTGGCGCTGTTTCCAAAATTTACAGTTTTTGCATAAGCATCTTCAGCAAGATCCCATCATCGATCGTCACAAGTTTGGTTAAGATCTGACCTTCAATCGCAAAGTTATAAGAGTTTGTTGTGTGTTGCGAAATACCAGACTTCCTAGTGTTTGCCACCACCAGGAGGCGATGTTTTCAAAATTTACAGTTTTTGCATAGACATCTTTAGCAAGGGCCCATCATAGATTGTCACTTGTTTGGTTAATATCTGACCTTCCATGGCAAAGTTATAAGAGATTGTTGTGTGTTGCGAGGAATCGTGATTTTCGCCAACTTTCCTGACCTTCTTCTTGATCGCCGTGATACTTAATGAAAAGATTTTGATACCTTTGGATCCTCAACTTGTCCACAGTGACCTCACAAAGTTTGAAGGTGATCCCATTAAAGCTCTTTGACAAGTGCGTTCACATACCATTGGTGCGAAATGGCCAAAATCTGCTAAAAATGTACTTTCAATCCAAGATGGCGGCTTTCCTGTTCGTTTCAGAGCTTAGGCTGCTTTGAATTTTTTGACCGTCCCGACCTAAGGAACGCGTGAGTACCAAGTTTAGTGCATGTACATTAAACGTGCTCCTCAGGAGGACAAGTTTTACGGGTTGTAAGAGTTTTGCCTTTTGTTGTGAGAAATATGAATGAACGCCAACTTTGGCGCCCCCTATCTCGAAAACCATGGGACATTTTGAAAAACTTTTAATAACTTTAGATCCTCAACTTGTCCACAGTGACCTCACAAAGTTTAAAGGTGATCGCACAAAAGCTCTATGACTAGTTAGTTCACATACCATTGGTGCGAAATGGCCAAAATCTCCCAAAAATTTACTTTCAATCCAAGATGGCGGCTTTCCTGTTCGCTTTAGAGCTTCGGCTACGCTGACTTTTTTGACCGTCTGGACCTAAGGAACGCGTGAGTACCAAGTTTCATGCATGTACATTCAACGTGATCCTCAGGAGGACAAGTTTTACGGGTTGTAAGAGTTTTGCCTTTTGTTGTGAGAAATATGAATGAACGCCAACTTTGGCGCCCCCTATCTCGAAAACCATGCGACATTTTGAAAAACTTTTAATAACTTTAGATCCTCAACTTGTCCACAGTGACCTCACAAAGTTTAAAGGTGATCGCACAAAAGCTGTAGGACTAGTTCATTCAAATACCAGGCGTCATAGTGTCTGCTGTCACCAGGGGGCGCTGTTTTTGAAAGTGAATATTTTCATATAGGCGTCTTCAGGTCTGGACTATCATCAATCCAAGCAAGTTTGGTTCAGATCGGACTCGGATTCGTAAAGTTGTAGCAGTTTGTTTTTTGTCACAAATATCTGACTTTGCAGTGTTGCTGTGGCAACACCGTTGAACGATTTGTTATCATATTAAGCATGCATCATCGAACATGTGTTTTAAATGTTTTCCCAATTTTTGAGTTTGATACGATTAACTCTGTAAAAGTTATAACCGAAATTGTTTTTTTTTGTATATTTTGTTACCACAAGGAGGCACTGTGCTCAAAATTTACGTTTTTTTCACAGACTTCTTCAGCAATGGTCCATCATCAACCCTAGGTAATTTGGTTGGGATGTGACCTTCTATCGCAAAGTTATAAGAGTTTTGTTGCCTGTGGCGAAACATTAAAATGTTCACCAACTTTGCCCGCCCCTTACTCTTACGCCATAATACCTATTGAAAAGATTTTGATACCTTTGGATCCTCAACTTGTCCAAAGTGACCTCACCAAGTTTGAAGGTGATCCCATGAAAGTTCTAGGACAAATCTGTTCAAATATCATTGGTGCGAAATGGCCAAAATCAGCAAAGCATTTACTTTCAATCCAAGATGGCGGCTTTCCTGTTCGTTTTAGAGCATAGGCTACGCTGACTTTTTTGACCGGCCCGACCTAAGGAAGGCGTGTACCAAGTTTCGTGCATGAACATTAAACGTGCTCCTCAGGACCACAAGTTTTAGGGGTTGGAGCAGTTTTTTGGCCCGTCCACTTTCACCAGGGGGCGCTGATTTTGACATGAAATATTTTCACATAGGTTTGTTCAGGGCCAGACTATCAACAATCCTAGCAAGTTTGGCTCAGATTGGACCAGGATTGGCAAAGTTGTGACAGTTTTTTTTTTTTTGTATTTTCTACCACCACCAGGAGGCGCTGTTTTCAAAATTTATTGTTTTCGGCAATATAGTCGCCTTCAGCAACTACCCATTATCAATCATAGGAAGTTTGGTTGGGATTGGATCTTCCATCACAAAGTTATAAGAGTTTCGCTTTTTGTTGTGAAAAATAGGAATTTACACCCACTTTGGCGCCCCCTATCTCGTACACCATGAGACATTTTAAAAAACTTTTGATAACTTAAGTTCCTCAACTGGTTCACAGTGACCTGACCAAGTTTAAAGGTGATCGCACAAGAACTCTAGGATTAATTCATTCAAATACCAGAGGTCATATTGTCTCCGTCACCAGGGGGTGCTGTTTTTGAAAGTGAATATTTTCATATAGGTGTCTTCAGGGCCGGACTATCATCAATCATGGCAAGTTTGGTTCAGATTGGACAAGGATTCGCAAAGTGGTAGCAGTTTGTTTTTTTGTCGCAAAAATCCGACTTTGCATCATTACCATGGCAACATCATGTAACGATACGCCATCATATTGAGCACGCATAGTCTACCATGTGTTTAGAATCTTTTAACCAATTTTGAGTTTGATACAATCATTTCTGTAAAAGTTATTCCCGAAATTGTAAAAGTAACTTTTTTTTTTAGATTTTCTGCCACCACCAGGAGGCGATGTTTACAAACTTAACAGTTTTTGCATAGGCATCTTCAGCAAGGGCCCATCATCGATCGCCACAAGTTTGGTTACGATCGGACCTTCCATCACAAAGTTATAAGAGTTTCGTTGCGTGTAGCGAGAAATTACAAATTTTCGCCAACTTTGCCGGCCCTTTTCTCGTACGCCATGCGACATTTCAACTAACCATAAGCATCGTTAGATCCCCAACTTGTCCACAGTGACCTCACCAAGTTTGAACGTGATCCCATGTAAGCTCTAGGACAAGTTCGTTCAAATACCGATGGTGCGAAATGGCCAAAATCGCCTCTGTTTTGGCGTGCAATCCAAGATGGCGGCCTTCCTGTAGGATTCACAGGGAAGTTGTCATCGACTTTTTTGACCGTCCCCACCTCATGAACATGTGTGCCAAGTTTCGTTCATGTACGTTAAACCCGAGAGCAGATGACCTAATAGAAGTTTTTTGCGTCAGTTTTTAGCCCCGCCCTCTTCCATTTTTTGACGCACATTCCTTGAAACACTGATATACGTAATTTTACACCAGGTCTGATGGGGTTGCAAAATTTGGTGAGTTTTGGGGCATGGGAAAGGCCTCAAAAACGCGATTCATTTGGAGGAATAATAATAATAAGAATAAGAAGAAGAATAATCTTAGCGATTACAATAGGGTTCTTGCGCAACCAAGTTGCTCGAACCCTAATAAGAATAATCTTCACAGTTTCAATAGGGTTCTTGCAACCAAGTTGCTCGAACCCTAACTAGTACCGCAAGCGGTAATCAACGGGTTCGAGCTTGACGGCTCGCGGGTCTCCCTGCGCCCACCTCGCCGTGCGAGACGTCTAGCTCATCTTCCGTTCATTCACCGCTTGCGGCAGTAGTAATTTTCAGCTTAGACTATTTTCAGCGTCCATGTGCTAAGTTAGATGGCACTTCCTGTTTAAAATGGCCGACTTCCTGTTTGGTGAAAGGTGTGTCCGTAAACGTGTTCAGGGACGTTCCTTTGACTCACATATCAAGTTTTGTGAAGATTGGAAAATGTTAGACTTGACTTCCTGTTTCGGGAGTTCTACTTCCTGTAGGGAGGTTATCCTTTACAGCACATATGTCAGAATCAAGGCCCGTGAATGAGTTATGTCTGGCCCACGGGATGATTTTTAATTACTATTAAAACCGGCTTGCACTATTATGTGCCCTCAGCACCATAATACTACACATCCCAAGATGCACTGTGAGTGTGATCCCGTGTCATCCTTCATGAACAGCATCACAGTCACAGTGGAAAACTAAACATTGCTGTCATTTTTCATCTCCCTCTCCCCCAAATAGACAAATAGAAAAGTAGACGGTGAAAACAGGGTTTTCAAGACAGGTGGGAGGCAGAATAATGTTCACCGAAGTAAAAGGAAAGCCTGTGTGTCTTGTGTGTGGAGACAGTGTGTCGTTATGAAAGAATATAACTTAAGAAGGCACTATGAAACATGCAACTGTTTTGCACTTTTCAAGTTTGCACTAACTTCTAATTTTATTATAAAAGACAGACATTGGTGAGGATCAGAGCAGCACACTGATTTGTTTTGTAACATGCTGTTTCATTTTTGCATTTATCTTGCCATTGAGCTTTGAAGGAAAATAACATTTTGCTGTTTACCTGTTAAAAAGAAGACGGAAAAACGTTTTCAATTTGTTACTGAAAGAGCCTTGAGAAAATATTGCAACTGATTTTATTTATATTTTGCTTAATTTAATTTAATTTAATTTAATTTAATTTAATTTAATTTAATTTAATTTAATTTAATTTAATGATTGAGTGCAATATAGGCTGTGGTATTGGTATTGGTTCAATATGTGCAGTAATTGCAAGTTTTAATAAATATTTAATCCTCCACCTGTACCATTTTTTTTATTTTGGCCCCCCGTGTATTTGACTTTGGCATTACTGCTTTACAGACATGTTCCGGACGGGTCTGAGGTCTCACGTATGAAGTTTCAAGTGGATACAACAATCCCAATTAGAGCAGCATGAGAAACTGTAAATGTTAGATTTGATAGATTTGTAGGCAAATGCCTCCATCATGTGGCGAACAATGGTTACTGCATGAACAAACCACTCAGTTGAGGGAATCCTTTGCATTTTTGCCAGGCAACACCATTTAACGATTTGTTATCATATTCAGCAAGCATCATCTACCATGTGTTTTACATGTTTTCATTCATTTTGAGTATGATACAATGAAATTTGTTAAAGTTATAAGGGAAATTGTGAAATTGTATTTTCTGTTACCACCAGAAGGCGCTGTTTTCAAAATGTACAGTTTTTGCATAAGCATCTTCAGCAAGATCCCATCATCGATCGTCACAAGTTTGGTTAAGATCTGACCTTCCATCGCAAAGTTATAAGAGTTTGTTGTTGTAGCGAAATACCAGACGTCATATTGTCTGCCGTCAACAGGGGGCACTGTTTTTGAAAATGAATATTTTCATATAGGCATCTTCAGGAATTAAATATCATCAATCCTAGCAAGTTTGATTCAGATTGGAATAGTATTCGCAAAGTGGTAGCTGTTTGTTTTTTGTCGCAAATATCTGACTTTGCAGTTTTGTCATGGCAACACTGTTGAACAATTTGTTATCATATTAGGCACACATCATCTACCATGTGTTTGGAATGTTTTCCCAAATTTTGAGTTTGATACAAGGACATTTGTTAAAGTTATAAGGGAAATTGTGAACTTGTACTTTCTGTTACCACCAGGTGGCGCTGTTTCCAAAATTTACAGTTTTTGCATAGGCATCTTCAGCAAAAGCCCATCATCGATCATCACAAGTTTGGTTAAGATCTGACCTTCAATCGCAAAGTTATAAGAGTTTGTTGTGTGTTGCGAAATACCAGACTTCCTAGTGTTTGCCACCACCAGGAGGCGATGTTTTCAAAATTTACAGTTTTTGCATAGACATCTTTAGCAAGGGCCCATCATCGATTGTCACTTGTTTGGTTAATATCTGACCTTCCATGGCAAAGTTATAAGAGATTGTTGTGTGTTGCGAGGAATCGTGATTTTCGCCAACTTTCCTGACCTTCTTCTTGTTCGCCGTGATACTTAATGAAAAGATTTTGATACCTTTGGATCCTCAACTTGTTCACAGTGACCTCACAAAGTTTCAAGGTGATCCCATGAAAGCTCTATGACAAGTGCGTTCACATACCATTGGTGCGAAATGGCCAAAATCTGCAAAAAATGTACTTTCAATCCAAGATGGCGGCTTTCCCGTTCATTTTAGAGCATAGGCTGCTTTGAATTTTTTGACCGTCCTGACCTAAGGAACGCGTAAGTACCAAGTTTAGTGCATGTACATTAAACGTGCTCCTCAGGAGGACAAGTTTTACGGGTTGTAAGAGTTTCGCCTTTTGTTGTGAAAAATATGAATGAACGCCAACTTTGGCGCCCCCTATCTCAAAAACCATGTGACATTTTAAAAAACTTTTAATAACTTTAGATCCTCAACTTATTCACAGTGACCTCACCCAGATTGAAGGTGATCCCTTTAAAGCTCTATGACAAGTGCGTTCACATACCATTGGTGCGAAATGGCCAAAATCTGCAAAAAATGTACTTTCAATCCAAGATGGCGGCTTTCCCGTTCGTTTTAGAGCATAGGCTGCTTTGAATTTTTTGACCGTCCTGACCTAAGGAACGCGTGAGTACCAAGTTTAGTGCATGTACATTAAACGTGCTCCTCAGGAGGACAAGTTTTACGGGTTGTAAGAGTTTCGCCTTTTGTTGTGAAAAATATGAATGAACGCCAACTTTGGCGCCCCCTATCTCAAAAACCATGTGACATTTTAAAAAACTTTTAATAACTTTAGATCCTCAACTTATTCACAGTGACCTCAACCAGTTTGAAGGTGATCGAATTAAAGCTCTATGACAAGTGCGTTCACATACCATTGGTGCGAAATGGCCAAAATCTGCGAAAAATGTACTTTCAATCCAAAATGGCGGCTTTCCTGTTCGTTTTAGAGGTTCGGCTACGCTGACTTTTTTGACCGTCTGGACCTAACGAACGCGTGAGTACCAAGTTTCGTGCATGTACATTCAACGTGCTCCTCAGGAGGACAAGTTTTACGGGTTGTAAGAGTTTTGCCTTTTGTTGTGAAAAATATGAATGAACACCAACTTTGGCGCCCCCTATCTCGTTCACCGAGCGACATTTTAAAAAGCTTTCAGTAACTTATGCTCGGCAACTTGTTCACAGTGACCTCACTAATTTTCAAGGTGATCGCACAAAAACTCTAGGACAAGTTCATTCAAATATCAGGTGTCATAGTGGCTGCTGTCACAAGGGGGCGCTGTTTTTGTAAGTGAATATTTTCATATAGGTGTCTTCGGGGCAGGACTATCATCAATCCTAGCAAGTTTGGTTCAGATTAGACTCAGTTTCGCAAAGTTGTAGCAGTTTGTTTTTTTGTCACAAATATCTGACTTTGCAGTGTTGCTATGGCAACACCGTTGAACCATTTGTTATCATAATAAGCACGCATCATCTTTCATGTGTTTTAAATGTTGTCACAAATTTTGAGTTTGATACGATTAAATATGTAAAAGTTATTACCGAAATTGTGTATTTGTTGTATTTTCTGTTACCACAAGGAGGCGCTGTGCTAAAAATGTACAGTTTTTCCACAGACTTCTTCAGCAATGGTCCATCATCAACCCTAGGTAATTTGGTTGGGAAGTGACCTTCTATCGCAAAGTTATAAGAGTTTTGTTGCCTGTGGCGAAAAATAAAAATTTTCACCAACTTTGCCGGCCCCTTTCTCGTACACCATGATACTTATTAAAAAGTTTTTAGCAACTTTAGATCCTCAACTTGTCCAAAGTGACCTCACCAAGTTTGAACGTGATCCCATGTAAGCTCTAGGACAAGTTCGTTCAAATACCGATGGTGCGATATGGCCAAAATCGGCAAAAAATGAATTTTCAATCCAAGATGGCGGCTTTCCTGTTCGTTTTAGAGCATAGGCTACGCTGACTTTTTTGACCGTCCCGACCTAAGGAACGCGTGTACCAAGTTTCGTGCATCTACATTAAACGTGCTCCTCAGGCCCACAAGTTTTAGGGGGTGGAGCAGTTATTTGCCCCGCCCACTTTCATTTTTTAACGCACATTCCCCGAAACAGTAATAAACGTAAATTTACACCAGGTCTGATGCGCTTGCAAAAATTGGTGAGTTTTGGGGCATGGGAAAGGCCTCAAAAACGCGATTCATTTGGAGGAATAATAATAAGAATAATCTTAGCGATTATAATAGGGTTCTTGCGCAACCAAGTTGCTCGAACCCTAATAATCCTTCCAGTTTCAAGAGGGTTCTTGCAACCTTGTTGCTCGAACCCTAATAATCCTTCCAGTTTCAAGAGGGTTCTTGCAACCTTGTTGCTCGAACCCTAATAATGTATGTGTACATATTAATAGTAATTAACTTTATTTATATAGCACTTTTCTTAACATTGTTAACAAGATAATTAAAACCAAGTGCAAATAAAGTGCTCAACAATAAGTAAAACAATGGTAGTTAAAACCACACAAGCAGTTGACTAACACATAGCGAGACATGCAGAATGAAAGAAAACAAATAAAAACAAATATGTATCAGAAAAACATAAAGCACAGTGATTTAAAATGATTAAGGGCATTTAAAAGAAGTGATTTAAAAGAAGCTTAACAAGAGCTCAACAAATGCAACACAAAGTTGGAGCAATGTATATGTTTAAGATTATAACAGCTTTTGATTTAATTCAGAGTTTTGCTTGACTTTTATTAACCAGAAAAGCTGACGGTTGAAATCACTGCAGCAGCTATTACAGTAAGTGAAAAGCAGGAATTACTCACACAGGAAAAATGGCCAAGACCTCCTCCCGGTGGGGGATATGTGGTACTGCAGGCTCTGTGCTATGGAGGAGGCGCAAGAAGATGTTGCCGGCGTGGGCTCTGGATCGGTCGATCTTCTCAGCTGCCTGCTTGGCCAGGCCACACATCATGCATCTCATCCTGCATCACACGTAATGTGAAAATGAAATGAAGTGAAAATGAAATAAAGAAAAACTTAACCAAACTTCACATTTTTGAAAACTAATAATGATTCAGGCTGGACTGATTTAGTGCTGATGTACTGACATTGATTTTGTCTGACACCAAAGACCAAAAAAGACACTTCTACAAAAAAAATTCTACTCACTGATCTGAAGAAAGGATCTCTGGAGCAGTGCTGGCCACCAGCAGTGTCACATCCATCAGACTGGTCATTGCTGCCTCCCTCACCCTGGTGATAAAAGTCAGTGGAGACTTAATGATTACAATGATGGAAGTGACTCTACTTTACACACACTGAGTAAGTCCTAAAATATGATCTTCTAATATGGTTTCTTATGTACAGGGAAACAAGTCACCAGATGAATATTGTTTTTAATGTCACTGGAATTTGCAGGTTTGTGGCTGCAGGGCATAATTTGTTTATGTGACCTGTAAATCACAAGCATTCATTCAAACGTCACGCCCTGAAACAGGTGCACACAGGCAACAAGAGGAACCTCCGACTGTTGGCTTATTGGCAAATGTGAGGGAAAAGGAAATTAAAGATCATCTATGTTGTGAATGATGAAAGATAAGAAAGAATGCGTTCCTGTACAGGTGTGGCAGGAATGATAAGGATGTGCAAACAATGAGGAAAAAAGAAATAAAGAAAAAGAATGAAGGAAAGGAAAAAAGATTGCTTTGCTTGACAGCCTGAAAGAAAGTGCCCTTCCCATGCTATGAGGACAAGTGACAAGCCTGGTGGCATTCCAGGCGAGTCACTAAGCATGGCCCAAGGCTACTACTGAGGGAAGCATTTGTGTCGTCTTCATGTCCTTAAGTGGAGGGACAGAAAATCTCCAGAGGCCTCAGGCAGTGATCTTAATGCCTTAATGGCAAATGTACGGTCTTAAGTTTTAATCATCAGTGTGTATGTATATCTTTTGCACATAATGTGCATGTTCACTCACCAGGCTCCTATGTCCCCTCTGCTGTCGGTTGTGTAGTCGTTGATGTTTTTGAGCAGCGTGTCATACACCCCAGCTACATTTTCACCACAAAGAGCAGAGTCTGGGGAACCCTGGACGCAAACACCAACCGTCACACACACTCTGAGGGAGAGTGAAAAAGGAAAAAAAAATACACAAGGATGCACATGAACACTGTAAACCAGATAACATTAAATTTCAGAAGAACTGCATAAAAATAGTAGTAGTAGATGATGATGATAAAGTGACCAACACATCATTCAGGTCCTGCAGGTATTGTCACTTGAGTGTTTATTTTACAGACTACACAACTATGTTGTTAAACTAGCAGACAGGCAGGACAAAGGACTGAGGAGAGACAGAGGGGCCTTTCTAACCTAAGCCCAAACCATTCTCAAATAACAGAAATACAAATAAGAGAAATAATAGACAAAGAAGGTGTTAAAATGAGGAGTCTATAAAAATGTAAGAATGTGAGAATACTGACTGAGAAATTGCCTTGACAGCATCTCTCCTCGCCTCTGTAAAACTCGCCTCCTGGGTTACTGTGCACATCTGCTGAAGACCTTCCAGGATCTGTGAAGAAAACACTGTCAGAGTCTGGTTTGAGGACATTAATCTCCTGGCGACTCACTCTTAACTTAACTTAAAAGTACTACTGGACTAACCCGACCCCTAAACCAAACCTCATCCGAACCATACAACACGTCTTCACCTTGAAATGTCCCCATAATGTGACTTTGTAAACAGATTTAGGTCCACACAGCATCAGTTATACGTGGAACACGCACACACAAAATGCCCTAATATTGAGGCAGTGAAATGTCAAATGTCAAACATAACTTCAAAACACACCTGTTCCAGTTTACCACTGATGATAAATCTCGGCAGACAGCCGAGGGCAAGGGCGGATCCACAACGCATGAGTATCTGTGGACTCTTGAGTCCGTCAACGTATCGAGATACCAGGGCATCTACACATGCACGGAGATACACACAGCACACACAGGTTATTCTCAAACTAAGACAAAGAGCATCACGCATGGGTTCACACCATTCAATCTACCTTGGATTTGTGGGTCAGCCTGTCCTGACTGTGTCTGGTAGTATTCCTCACACAAGGCAGACAAGGCTGCTATCACAGCATCCTGCAGAGACGGTAAACAAACAGTTTCTTTTGTGAATTCGATCCTTTAACTGTCTAGTGTAAGGTGGAAAAATTCAAATTCTGTGACGAAAATCAGAAGCTGACCATCATGCTGTCCTTCACTCCAGAAGAAACAAGATGAAGGGTTCGTATGGTGTCATCAATGAATTGCTGCCACTCGGCTGAAACACAGTGTCACAACATTAGACATCTGTGGGTGTCCTACTGACTGATTACTGTCTAAAAATAATGAACTTACCGATAAGTGGATCATTCTTAAAAGGCATTTTGGACAAGGACAGCTTTTCTATTAGGCTGCACACTGCAGAAATAAAACAAACAAAACACAGTCATACAAGTTGTCCTCCATTGTGTTTCAACTAATTAGAAAAACTATTAAATTAATGTTGGTTTGCTTATACTCTTACCTGCTGGTCTCATTAGCTCTCCACCAAAACCCCTGCAGGAAAAAAGCATAACTTTAACATGAATCCAAAATGACACTACTAACAAAATAATCCACTAACATAATAAACGTACCTGTATTGTTTTCTGTTGTGTAGCTAACAGAAATTTAAAAAACAGAAGAAGCAACAGAAGTCATTTGACAATTCATTCAATCTGGCACAATTCTTTCTTTTTTTTGCACTTGAGGCACTCTTACGTTTTGGTGAATGTTTTTTAATGCATCTACGCATTCTGAGGAAATCATGTCCACCACAGTCCTACGTGACAAATACAGAGAGAAGGTGCATCCGTTAGTTTAAGTTTAGTTCCAGGTTTTCACTCTTTATTATACCCCCTGCACAAATAAAACAATGTTTGACCACTATCTCAATTCAACAGTCAGTAACATGTTCTGCTGCTGCAACCAGCATGTGAGTTTTAAATATTCCTGGGTATTTATCATTTGGACACTAAATGTCTATCAGTGTTTAAAATTAATACATGACATCCATGATTTACTAAAGAGTCTACCTGTTGGTCTGAAGGCCCAGTTTGTAAAGAGCATGCGTGACCTCTGCACATGCCAGAATAGCTCCATGGCGACCGTGAAGGTCAATGCCCACAGCCATGGTCAACAGCTTTGGCAGAACTGAAACAAAAAAGATGTTTTATGTTCATTTTTGATCAAATTACAATTTGCAAAGTGAGCTCATGGAGGAAAAATGTAAATCAAACCAGCGTACAATTTTATAAGTCTAAATCTAATCTAAATATTATTCAGATTTTTCTTCTGTTAGCATTTTTCACTCCTGCACACTTGCACAGTGTATATTCATGACAAATAATTATGGGCTTCAGTTGGTTCCAAAACGAGGTATGTTGCATGAGCATTTTACTTTTGTCGAGAGCTCTGCTTCAGCTGGGGAACAGGCGAGGTGACATTGTTTACCTGTTGTTGCCATATAATCAGGCGCTTGAGGCGTCAAGTGGTGAAGAGCTTTACTTGCGAGCTCCCGGATCACGCTGCAGAAATGCATAAAAAGATCAAAACAAAACGTCAATATTGATTCGTCCTATGGGCTGGAATCATGAGGGCTAAGCAAGTATTTACCTGTCCCAGTGGTTGATCTTCATGGCTATTAAATGGTCTATCATAGCATTGGTGTACTCTGGGAAACTGGCTATGTAAACACTGTGAGAACAACAACAGAAACAGAGTGAATCCAGCTTCAGACACATCTCCATCAGTGGGAAATTAAATAATTCCATCCAGCTCTCACATTCTATACATACAGAGTGAATGTTCTTTGTTCAGTGCAAACCTACATTCAAACATACCCTGAGGGAAGCATCTTTATCCATTTCACTACTTGGATATTTGTTCTTCTGCATTTCTGCCAGAGGTGAAAATGCTTGAAAGGTTTGAAGCTTAACTTTGCGGGACTTAATAGACATCATAGTCAAATAATGTGCAACACTAAGTGTGCTGCTGTTCATAAAAACACACCAAGCAACAAAACTGCGCATAGAGTGTAGGAAAACATTAGCAACTCCTATAATGTGTGACATATTAAGGTATTCATTTTTTACTGATTTTGTGCCACGTTACCCAAATAAAACTACAAAAAGGCGTTTTGCGTTTTGTGGTATTCCCTGAAATGGTTGCAAATTCTTCAATGTATATTTAAATGTAGTTTATGACAAGAAGTTCTCTTGAATGAATAAAAAATGAATAAAATCTAACTGAGTCAGGGAGGAATGTGTAGAAACCGTTCTAAGCAACTGCTCAAGTGCACATTTTTAATTTTAACAATGTGACACTTAAGGTCAACATGGCCCTTGTGAGACCACTCAGACTTTCTTACCTGATGTTCAGGTAGCAGCTGTTGAGATTTCCAACAGCATAGTAATCTGCTGCAGTTAAAATGTCAATACCATGAGGAAAAGTTCCCTGTTGAGACACAAACAAGCAGAAATAAGCTCTTATGTTTTCAGTGCATTGCATAAGAACGGTCTAAAATGTTCAAAACTCAGCAAAACGATGGGCAGTCACTGATTTGACCCCAAATTCAACTCATGACCTCACTTTTTCCACAGTCTTTGCTTCACAAGATTTCACTATCAAGGCAAGTTTGAGCAAGACCTGTGTTTTGACAGCAAATTAAATTGGAATCACAGTATTTCTCTAAGTCATATTGTAGTAGGACAGTCACAAACCTGTCTGCCAACATTCTCCTGGAAGGCAGCCTGGGACAAAATGAGAAATAAAAGTTAAAAAATTTTGTCGTGAAACTGTACATATTTAATAAGATAAAGATAGGAGGAGGTCGACCGGGGAACTTACAGAAGCAGCTCTGCGGCAGTTAACGTTCCTATCAAACACGGCCGTGATCAACAAAGCGCTGCAGAGGGAAACACAAAGTGTTGGTTGAAGGATATAAATGATTTCATGGAAAAAAAACATGTCTACACCAAAGGTGGTGTATTAATTTGTTAAGAATCTCTGACTCAGATGTTTTAGTGATGTCTGGATTGCATCACCGACACAAAACAGATTTTTCTGAAGCGTTGCACAAGTTCCCAGCAGAAATACGTAAATTTAACCACAACATGATTAATAGCAGGGCTGTAATGATTATTATCACTTTGAAATGGTGATGTTCTCAAATGTCTTATTTTGTCCAAAAACCAAAATGAATCAGTTGTAATGATTTCTTTGTTATATTGAACAAGAAAACCAGACAATACTGTATTAATGTATGTATATTTACTGTATAATGTATAAATCGTTGCAGCCCTAATTAACTGTGACCCTACTGCAATATGTTCTGTGTTTTTACCTCGAAATCCTTGCTTCTTTACACTCTCTCTTCAAGTTGGATTCGAATGTAAGTTAGTGACGGCAAAATGTCCGACCTAAACAACTAAATATCCATCTGCCACTTACTGCTGCTCACTTTGTTTGCTCACCTTCCATGTTCTGCGTTTCCTAACAGAAAGATTCAAGCCTGCAGCTTTTATAACTGGCCCATTTTGCCTTCAGTTACTGCCCTTAGCCTGAGGGCTTGAAAAAAAAAATGCAATTAATATTAATATTACACTCTGAATCCAAGTAACTGTAACTGTGGAAGTAGAGACACTACTGTTTGTATGTATGTGCCCCGGAGTCACTTAGTCCCACATTAAAAAAAAAAAAAAAGTGAGGGGTTTTTTTGTGTCATCAAACTGTGATGAACAGAGCAGGAACCAGCTTGTCTGACTGTTTCTGCCAAACGGCGACCGAAACCTACAGCAACAGGCGAAACCTGGCAATCCTGCAGGCTAGGGAAAGGGAGGGTGTTGTCGCGACTGCCGATGATAATGGCAGCAGGGGTTCGAACTGACTCTGCAGAGCTGGTCTGCACAGTCAAAGGCCACAGGTCCATACATGCACGCTGAGAGAGCGAGGAGCAGGCAAACCGTTACTGTTGACAAAGACGGCGCATACATGACTGGATGACGTTGCAAGTTAGCTTCTCTAGCATCGAGATCAATCACATTTTTTCTTCAGTCAACCCCAGAGTCATCTACTTGAGATTTGCATGAGATTATCTATAAACGTTTTTCACATATACACCCATTTACTTTAATCTCATAACACCTCAGCCTTGTGTCTGAATAAGCATCCTGGTAATTTCTGTAAATGACTCATGTGTGAGGAAAGAATATTGACATAAAAAAAGCAGAGTCACATAGTGTATGTATGCAAAGGAATATACTTTTTACGTCTCATTTCATGTGTAGAATTAAGAAGGTTATTAATTCACTGTCTTTTTGTTAGAACAGGTTTTTATTAATCTGTCCCTACAAATGCAGATACCACTATGGTTATACAATTTAATTCAATCATTATAAATATTATAATTATTTGACACAAAGTATATAATTTTACATTTGGCCAGTATGTAAAAACAAAACCAAGCAAATCCCAAAATGTCTTAAGGCTCCTAACTGATGTTTCAAAACTGAACTGGTTTCACTAATGACTTTCCCAATAGCAGTGATCGTGGAAGACTTTCGGGATGTAGGGCTTTATGAAACTGAGGAGTGTATCATTATTGTGTCACACGGGGAAGCAACAAGGATTTATTTATACAAAAGTGCCACTGGCACTGAGCCACAATAAGATCAACAGCACATAGAAACTGGCAGCAGTGCAATGTTCATAGAGAGATCGAACATTATAGTCATTATAGTCCAAAAACACCTGTAGCATATAGCAGTAGTATGTTTGTTCAATTAAACATAAGTGTATTGCAAACGTTTGATGGTTACATACAGACTTCCAAGATGTAGTAGAGAAAAACTGGTTTCAGGCAGTAAGTAATGGCTCAGAGAAAATCCTTTTTAACTGTTTTTTGAGAAAGATTCCTGTTTCAGTTGTGAGCTGCAACTCTATTCATATTTGACCTTGTCAGGAGGGGATGGGACTCAGATATTGATTATTACTAACCAGTAATAGTGAATTTACCTTTTGCTGTAACGCACTGTACACACCAACACACAAACAAGGTGTAAAGATGAGCAGTGGACAACACACATTTGCAGCCCTGGCGCAATGCCGGTTAGGTTCCTTGCTATGGGCCACCTTAGCCCTTTACCTGTCTGTCCTGAGATTTAACCCTCCAGTTACAACCCCATTTCCCTACCACTTGTCCACAGGCTGAACCCTCACAAGATTGCCTTTCAAATCACTTAAACCAGTGGGTTCTCAAAGTGGAGTCCAGTGTTTCCTTTGAAACCACTGACATAAGGAGATTATTTGACAGAAACAAATGTGTTGTTGGTTTGGATTTCTTGAGACCTAGGCATATGACAGTTTTAGGGGGGAAGAGGACTTACCTGGCAATCTGAGTGACGAAAGGCTGGAGCTCTGTGGGCTCATAAGCTCTGGCAAATGACCAGCACACATAGCAGGCAGCATCTCGCACAGTAGAACCAACACTGCATGCTCCCCTCTTTTCATCATAGATCAGTGACTTGATGATGAGTGGCACAACTGCAAGTGATGAAAAAAAGAAAAAGATGCATGTCATAAAGTCATCAACTATAATGCAATTCTAATTCCTTTTGAATGCAATGCTTACTTCACATTAATGGTGGATCTATAGATTATTTTTGTAGTAAACAATTCAAATTTCCAAAAACTGAGAAGCAAAGCTGTACTTGGATTTTACTAAGAGGCAAATCGATATAGATTTATAAAGATTGAACTGAAAGCAATAGCAGAAAGGTTGTGCACAAAAAAAAGAAACTACTACAACTACTTACGTCTATATTAGGAAAACAAAGAAAAACATGTTGAACAGTTTCACCGGCTGCGCATGTAAAAATGCTACTGAACTTGACATGAAACTTGACGCATTTCCGTAAATGAGCATGTTACTTTCAGGATCTGCAGAGTGATATCCATGTGGTCATTTCCACAAAAAGGAGAGACGGACTAGGATAGAGGAGGAAGTTGAATTAGCGCCCACCTGACCTCATCATGTAAATCATCCCTTAAGGCTTGACTAATATCAAGTACATCAATGTTGCCCGAGGGCCCTGCTGTTTGGGCTGAAGCCCCACCCACTGAGACAACACCTCAGAAAAAGGAACTCACCACACAACTACCATCACCAAATGCAGCACACACATGCACCTTCACTCACATTCACAAACACGCAGTGAAGTGAATGTCCTGACGAGATCATAACACTGGCTGTGGAAGACGGACTGGCTCTCTGCAGAACACATACTCCGGAGAGAACACTATTACTACAACAAGTGAAGGTAATCTTATTTTTAATTAACGTTTACTCAGTAATTCTGTCTCTTTGGAAAAAAGCCATTGTTTGGTTAAGGGGTTTATATTTAAGTATGTTGCACTTGTTGCCAATAGGTTATAATTAGCATCTGCTCGCACTGCTTTCACTGCGGACCTTCTGAAAACTGTTCAAAATAGTTAAACAACAGACCACATTTAAACAGATATTTAAACTGAGCTCAAAGAACCCAATCATATATTTTTTATGAAGAATCCTACCTTACATATTTTATGAAGACAAAAGAAAAAAACAGGAAAGTATATCAATATAATATCATGTTAAAAAGAGATTTAGCTTCATACGAAGGGTGTGGTTTTGTGTGCTCCTACAGTTGGACAGAAACTTGAGTGACAACTTCTTGCGACAGCGCATGACAAGCAGGTTCCTCCGAGCGACACCCAGTAACTCTTGACTCACAGCTTTAGGTGATGTTTCATTTCAAAGGCGGACCTGAGGTGTTTCAGATGCCAATCACTACACCTGTTTTAGCTGGTTGGTACATAACCAAGAATCAAATTATTAAAGAGTTACTTCTAATGATCTTATTTCTGCAGAGCTGGTGAGCTCATGAAATGATGAATGAGAGCATCCCGCAGGTGTAGTCATGGGAAGCAGGTGGCTGGTAGTTCCCACGCCGACAGCAGATATTAGTAAGGTTGAGAGATAATTCATGTCTCTGCATGCCCTCCAGGGCCGTGTTAGTAAGTGTCTCGTCTGCTTAACAACTGCCTACCAAGTGCCTTAGCAACTCCCTAACTGTACAGGACACATGAGTGCAGGAAAATCATAATGATAGCAAGATGAGCACACAGGCCAGCGAGAAGCGTTTGCAGGTTGCTGTCAATCAACCACAGGCACAGTAAGGTGCATGTGCACATGTATGCAAAACTGCAGGTGCCTTTTTGCATTCAAGAGACAGATTTCCATTTTTAACCATGCTCTGCTTGGTGTCCAAACCAGCACAAAGTAACAGTTGCAGGAATACATTAGCCTGAGGGCACAGTGTTTAGTGCAGGTAGAGATTTTCTGACCAGGCAACTTAAGGAAAAACTGAGACAATCTTAAGAACCGCTCTCCAACTGAACCAGTCAAACAACTTTATGAGCCTCATTACTCAGTGACAATCTGGAACAAAAGCAGCAATGATTCACCAGTTGCTCCTATATGCTTAAGTGTCATGTTCCCCAACAGCTTCAGTATTTATGAAAAAAGAGAAATTGAATCTAAAAACTGCTGCTCTTTTTTTTTTTCTTTCAAAAAACGTGCATTAGAATCAAGATGGAGACTGTTCAGGAACGCAAGCCAAAAAGGCCACACTACATTCCACGACCACCGGGCAAGCCCTTCAAGTACCAGTGTTTCCAGTGTCCTTTCACCTGCAATGAAAAGTCCCATCTTTTCAACCACATGAAATACAACTTGTGTAAAAACTCAATCTCGCTGATGTCACAGAAAACTGGGCAAACAGCTCGACAGGCCAAAGCTGTGGCAAAGGGGGTCCCCATCATATCCAAGGATTGTGCAAGTCCAGCGCAGGCAGGTTTAAACGACAGCCTTGAGAAACAGGGAGCTGACGAGAACAAAGCGGAGAGCAGAGAAAATACAGAAGAAATAGATGTGGGGTGTGACAGTCCGGTGAATAAGGACAGTCGGAATGTGACAACACCAAATCCATCTACAGAGAGTGAAAAAAGAGACAGTGATGAAGCCAAGTCTTTGCCACGCCCATCTGCCTTCTCCCCTGTTACACCCAACCGTGATGGAACAGACGCCTTCAAGTCATCTGTGCAGCAATCAGAGGATTCACAGTCCCCAACTCCAACTTTTAACCATCCAAGTTTACAATGGGGCACAATTTCATCATCCATCCCCTTAAAACCATTACCCCCTCCCATGGTTCCTGAATACCCAACTTATCTCATGCCAGACCGGTCCCCGTATCCACCCTACTACTTTGCAGGAAATCCCCACACAAACGAGCCAAATGCTTCTTCTTTCCAGCCAGAGTTTCTGGACCCCCAAAGGCCTTTGGTGCCACAACCAATTGCCCCACCTCACACTTCCCTCTTTCCAGCATACACATACAGATACTGCCACCCTCTTCACCCGCCCACCCCTCTACACTATGCCCTGTATAGACCACATGAGCTCTCCATGCCAATTACAGGACCCAGATATATTCCTCTGGAGTTGTATGACCCAAATTTTAGGTCCAAGGATTATGATGTATACCTGCATTCAGGGCCGAGACACAACAGCTTCAACACATCTGCACAAGAGCAGAGCAAGCATGGACAGAGTGGAGACAAAGCAACCAGACAAAGCCCTAAAGAGGGATGTTCAGCTTTGGGCTCCCCCGACAGGCCGAGCCATGCACACACCATCCAGAGAGATACAGAGGCACTGAACTATACCAGCATTGGTGTGACACAAACAACTCCCCAATTAGGACACACAGCTTCTGACTTAAGACAAGAGGAGTCTTCAGAGAGTTTGCCACATTTAAGTAATCAGCATGTGGACAGAAGGTAAGCTAATATTTGTATGCATCCAGAAGCAAATATTTCTTTCTAAGCTCAACTGTGTCGCTATATTTGCCTATAAAATGTTTGTTTTTGGCCCGTCCTTTTTAGGTCCTCAGAGAGCAGAAGTTATTCATCCATGTCCGTCTCAGAGCCATGTCCTGAAACCATGTCAGAACAAGATGATAAGGACAGCAGAGTAGATCTGGCTCCCCTAAATCTCTCAACAAGAAAACAGGATAAAGAAAATAGCCCATCTGAACACAGACTGAGGTATTCCGACACATTAAAGGGGGAGATGTTGCCTCTGAACCTCAGTCTTCGACCGTCTTACAGCAGCCCTGACGATCAGCTGAGGCCAGACAATGAGCTGGAGGAAGAGCCATGTGACCAGAGGCAGACTGCAGCACTGGCACTGTGTCAGCTAGCAATTGCAGGCTCTGCTGTCTCGTCGTGTGACTTCAGCACTGCAGTCGTGCCCTCATATGACTGCACAGATGCTCGAAGCCCGAGCTCTCCTGATGACACTAAGCATAAGGTAACTGGCATGAAAAGAGCAAACAGGGGTGAGTCTGAAAACCACTGCCATAAACCAAATAAGCAAGCAAGAGCTCCACGACGGGTTCTGAGGAGGAGGCCTCGCTGATGCTGACAAAGTATCTCTCAACTGGACAAATGTAAGCCCCAGCGTATTGAATATCAATATTAAAAAGTATGAATAAAGCACTGAATGATTAGATCTAGTTCTTGTCAGAAGAGAAGCAACATATCTACAGAACTGCCACAAGAACAACTACTGAAAAACTGAAAATGTTGTCACAGGTATATGTACATTATGTTTTGTTACACTTGATTTAAAGAGGTGAAAAGCATTTTTTTAAGGGTTCTTATTATTTAAACGTGGACACTTTTGTAATATAAATGTTTACACTGTGAGATGTGGTAATGCACTGTAAATGTAAAACATGAACATTTAATAATAAAGAAATAACAACAACAACCTTGCATACAACAGGCCATGTATCTTGTAACATGTGAACACATACCATCTGTCAATCTGGAAGGCAACAGCAGGCCTCGCCTACCAAGTTCTGCCAAGGCCAGGCAGCCTCCATGCCAAGCATTGTCAGTTTCCTGGAAGCTGGAAGACAAATTACATGTGTTTCTTGAATATTCAGCTGCTTGAAAAAGTGTCAGGCATTGTGGAAAAAAAAAGGAAAAAAAGAAAACTAATGATAAAAGCACTGCGTTGCTGATGCCGAGAGCTAATACACCCCAGGCATGAACCTACCTCAAGCAGTCCAGCAGTGATCCAACAACCTCATCTGCCAATTCCTTGGGAAGCCTCCCAGTCACCCTCCCAATGCTGAAGGGGTAAATAAAATAGATTCTTTGAGTCTTTGACATGAATAATTCCAAAGACAAGTAGCAACAAGGACAACTTGTTATCAGCTCCTGTAAATTTGCAGTGTGAGGACACATTGTTACCCTTTTGCTGCAGACCAGCGCACCACTGTTTCCTTGTCCTTTAGTCCCACCAGCAGATGCTCTGTAAAATAGCATGTACATTTGATTTAAAGAGGAGACATTATGCAATGCCAAACATTTTTAAAATGAGTGGAGGTGGGACCTCACCAATAACAGTCTCTACTTCTTCAGGTATGTCAAAGTCCTCCTCCTGTTCCCGTGTGTCTGCATGAGGAGTCACAGCATCAGCTGTTACAGCAGTTTGGGACATGGAAAGGTTTGCGGCCAGGGAGCGGCTGCCTCTCTGGTACCTGAAAAACATGGGACATAAATATTTAAAACACTGAATTATGTGCTCATAGTGCTTGCTCATGAAAACAAACTATATTGTATAGTATACTACATTAATCACCACGAAAAAGCAGCTAGGAACACAAATAAGAATGGGTAGACATAGGCACTGACTTTATACATTAAAGATGTTGAAATGTAACATGGCTAGGTTTTACAGAACCACACATTCAATCAGAATCAGAAGAGCTTTATTGCCAAGTACGATTTGCACATACAAGGAATTTGTTCTGGTGTCATTGGCGCATAACAAGCATACAAAATTTTCAAAAGTGAACAGTAAACGTATATATACACAGTATATAAATGTTTTTAAAGATGAAAAAGAGCACTACAGAAAGAGCAGTAAAGAGCAGTAAAGAGCAGTACGACTGGGCAGAAGTGAGTAACAGTGCAAAGTGTAAGAAGTAATAGTAATGATAGTATTTAATGGTTTTATGACTGACCGCCAAGCAGCCAAACGTGGCTTCAGAAAATTGAGGCCAAGTCGTTGCATTAGTTTGACACTGAACTTCCTCAAAATGGCCTCACTGCTCTCTAACAGATGTTTCTGCTCGAGACATTGCAGAACTGTAGGAGCTGGGAAACAAAGACACAATTAATGCATGTTGTAATACAGACATAATTTAGGCAGCTAATAGACTACATTATACACTTACTTAGAGTACTAATACACACAATTCTGAAGATCTGTCTTGCAGCTAAGGCTTTTCGATGTAGATTTAAATATTAACATAAATTAACAGGCCTCAGGAACAAAAACAAAAAACTGAACCATGCATTTCGTGTCATGTGATGCACTGACTTCAAACCAAGACAAACAGGACTCACTTATTTTTAATAGCATTTTCATACTTACCATACATACCACATCACATCATCACCTGAACCCAAACCAATAGCAAAGTGAATTACTACTCTAGACAAATAGGAAACATTCAAATATCTCTCCTCTGGCATAGGCAATTTCAGTACACAGAAATAATCCAGTTCCCACAGACAAAAGCAACTTAATTGTAGGTTGTGAATATCACAATGGCGCACTCAAATAGGGCTGCAACTAAAAATTATTTAGTTGATGATTTCATAAGCAATTAACTTGTCGATTAATCGGATATCGATAGAAAATGTTGATCAGTGTTTCAACAAATAATGATGTTCTCAAGTGTCTCATTTCATCCACACAACACAATTATTCAGTTTGAATTATTTCTTTGTTATATAAAGCAAGCAGCCAAAACATATTCATATTTTAGAGGCTGAACAATCTGAGAACTCAACTCCAATGAATGTAGTGATCAATACTTGATCAATAATTTTTTAACGGGACTGACTATGAAGGAACCTTGCTGCCATGACCTTACCTCATATTAAATTACATTATTGTCCACAGTTTAGTGAGCCCACAAAGCTGAAGTCCACATATGATGAATATGATATGGACATAACAAGGCACTTCTTAGAGATTTAATGAAATCAAAAACAAAAAAGTGTTCCCTTCATATATTAACACTGGTATTTTATTTAGGTTGCGCTGTCCTGATAGCTCACTTGTCTTTCGGAGAAGCCTGTGAGACCAACTGGTTGCGGTTAATGGCAAATGTCAATGGATCTACGTTCACTATATACAGTCAGTAAACGGACAAACACAGGAACCTACCATACTGCAGGAGGTCATCTCGTTTCCCATGTTTAAAAAGCTTTGCCTAGGAAACACATAAAATGACCAAGTCAATCTTGTACTGTAAACACATAAGATAACAGTAATATATCCAATATATGGAATGTTCTCCATAATTTACAGCAGTACTGTACATCCTGCCAATAGTAAGTCATTTCTGGCTGTTTGGGTTCATATATCCAGATATTGTTTCCTCAATGCCCACACAAATAAGTAATCATTAAGGCTGAACAGTGAGTTCTTTCTCAACATGTTACACAGGTTTATGTGCTGATGATAGTTCTGTAATGTACTTTCTTGCAGGGGGGGGGGCACACAACTCATCACCTCACCTCAACTGACAGGGAGTGAGATTAAAAGAAAACATTCATTAACAAAGAGTGGCGGTGACAACAGGTGTAATTGGAGAGTGCTTTTCATTGGAATGAAGTACCCACAACCCTGTTCTCATTTGCTGATGAACCGTTTACCTTAAAGCTATGGATTAAACTGAGACAAGTCACTTAAAGCAGGCGATCTCACACACGCAACAGGTGCATTGTACACCTGCCAGAATAATATTAAGTGTTGGCTGAAAAATAGAATTCATGTCAGCTCTTGTAAACAACCCACTGCAGGTTGAAATAGCATCATGCACAAAGAATACACTGGCTTAAAACAAACATGCAGGCAAGCGTGCATGCAAAACAAACTGTGTATGATCTTAAGTGTGTGTTTACCAGAGACTGCAGGGCACCATCCAGCACCCTAACATCCGTCAGTGACTGATCACTGGTCTGGGAAATAATGCAGAGGCTCCAGTCCAAAAAATCTCCAAGGCACTTCTGTTTCACATCAGGGCGTGTCATGAAGACACCAACATAGTCACATGCATAATATAAAGGTCGGTGAGGTTATTACACTGCATGGCTATACACATACGCTCTTTGATGAAGCCCGGTGAAGTGCTCATTTCATGCAGAAAACACTTGAAAATAATTATTTTTTTGGTATGTATTTCATCTTGTGAGGTGTCGGAAGGAAACAGGTACATAGTTCTTGATGCTTATGGAGCTTTGGATTCCTGTTGAGGCTACACAGAAAGCACAATACTCAATATTTTATATTGGTTTTGTCTTTCTTTTAGTTTTTCCAAAACTAGAAATTGACCTGTTGTGCCAAGAAATGGTTTCTGCCACTGTTACCAACCTATGCCTCTGTAATAACGATTGCTTTCTGTTTCCTCTCTGTTTCACAGTGTAAAACAGGCCTACAGGCTGGGCCCCTGTGTTTGTGTCACTGGAATGGTGCTATTGGAAGAAACATGGAGGCTGTCTGTTGATTCTATTGGCTCCAAAGGTTGGAATTAGGCAGTAATTAATCAAATTTACCAACAGTCTGCCAAGATATTGTCCTGCGTATCATTGATTGTGCGTGTCTTGCAGGAGACAAATCATGGGAGTGATGTTATGGTGTTTCCTCAGTGAGATCTTTACCTAATTAACACGCACAAGATACAAAAAAATAACACTCTCTTACATTCTTTCTTATTCATAAGGATTACATAAAAGGTTTGTTCATTTTAAATAAGGTTTGACATTTTATTATTGCTCATCTCACCATATATCATGCCTCGTTTCCACATTGATTTCTCCTCATGAGTCTGATTTTAATGATAATTAACACAGGATTTTTCTTATCACTGTTTTGAGCTCTGTCTGGAACAACGAGCAGTGTTGCAAAAATAAAGAGGGATATGAATCTGTATTATTTATTGTACGTGTTTTTCCACCAGGTTGTGGTTCACACTTTGGGATAACAACCCAATTTACACCGACATCCAGGCGTCAATGTGTGTACGTCTCTGGGGAAAGAAGAGAATTGTTCTTTCTAAAATGCAAGACTGCACATTATTTTCATTCACCGTTGCAGTCCCGGCTGTATTTCTCATATTGCTGCCGAAAAGCACAGATCCTTTGTGTGGTGGCAGAAAAAGATGACGTGACAAACAGTGACTATAATTTACTTCATGAGAAATTCCACAGTGGTTTTGCGCCAGTTTTTTTTTCTTTTTTTTAAACCCATGTACTGATTGATAAAAGTCCAAATATCCATCCACTGTGACACGCCAAGGCGTTTTAGATAATACCCTTGGAGTGATTCGGCTGCAGTGGTGGATTGTTTAATCCACAGCACGGCATTATTTAAATTAAATATAGTATCTGTATGTTGGCATCAGTGTGTAACTGCTTTCAAATCAAACAAATCAGAAAATCTGTCACTAACTCTTACACGCTGGACCCTTCAAGATCCTAAAATCTATTTGATGCAGCCCAGTTAAAGCTGAACATACATCAAATGCACAATTTATGTTGCTCAGTTCCATCGAAAAGCTCCTCATCAGAGGAAAATAAGTTGCCAAAGAAGGGCTCACAGTGCTAACAAGACTGACACCGGTGACCCTGATCATCTGTGCCATCCTGTGTGCAATTACTGGTGGTGAGGGAATCTACATTTTTTGCAGGGAGAGAGATTGATTAGAGTTTGTTTTGTCGCGCCGTGTCGGTCGCTTGCTTGATAACCAGCTCATGACTTTACAGCAGAATTAAGTGGGGACAAAAAAAAAAAGAAAAAAAGAAGTTGTCGTTCTGATCACTAATCCACTCGTCTTCACACTTCAAGTTTGGGTCTTTTCACTCCTAACCTAAACAATTAGTGGATTACAGGGCTCTTCTTGTCAACAGTGAAAGGAACCTTGCCGCATGCAAATGTTTTCGGGGATTTCTAACTCTCTAATCACTTTAGAAACAGGAGCGCGGTCAATACAGTAGCAGTGTGGCGGAGCTTTTGCATAAATCTGCATGTGTAAATGGAAATGCACCTGAATACTTTTTCTTTTTTTATATTCAATGCCTTTGTTCTGTGCTACAGATCAGAGCGAGAGAGAGAGAGAGAGAGA
>NW_025320723.1:0-31271 GCF_019176455.1 Solea senegalensis
AAATTATTATAAGATCATAATCTAAATAATGACAAACCTGCTGAGAAGTACGCCTCTTCTTGAAGACAATGCGTCTGCGGGGACGCTCCACGGGGACGTCCTGATGAAAAAAAAACAAATCAGTCTTGTTATACATTGTAACACAGCTGTACTTGTACATTTATAACAGCCTGGACTTGTGATACTTTTCAGGGAATCAAATATTGGAAATTCAACATTTGCATATGCAACTCAATCTTGACCATCAACTAATACAAACAGTGAAATTTGTTTTAACTTATTTAAGAGCAAAATACATTTATATACATTTCACACAATCTGCCCTTACCTCCACAGCCTTGGGCACTCCAGGCCAATCCCCCACCTCCACCTTAGACAAAAACAAAAAGAACACAACAAACACATTAACTGCATGCTCTTCCACAAATTACTGCCCAACACCAGAAGTAAAATGTAACACGCTCAACCGTCTGGTTCCCACAGCTCTTCCAACTTAAAAATGACATTCAAAATAACTAGGTGTTGCATAATCCATTCATGAAATTATATAACTTTCACAGAATGTCCACTTACTGACACAGCCTTGGGAAGTTCAGGCCACTCCTCCACCTTCACCTTAGAAAAAAACAACAACAAACAAATTAATTCCATGTTCTTACACAATTTAATGCCAAACACTAGAAAACAAATACAACTTCTCAAACCTTCTGTTTCCCACAGCTCTTCTTTGCCGCAAAAGGGCTCCTAGGACGCTTGACCACCTAAATGAAGAAAAACTAAATGATTACAAAGCAACAACTTTGGATAATAAGCAGTCTTGACAGTTCATTTTTCAAAATGGAATCATTGGCTAATAAACAAGCATGCACATTACCATTGGTCCCTTGGCAGAAGTACTGGGCTCCTTCCGATCAAGATTGCCCGGGCGGACACTGTCCATCATCTCCAACATTGGTGGGCTGAACCAAACAGGAGTGAGAGGGATGAAACAATCCTTGTGAGACAAAAAAGAAAAACATTTAGTAACATCTTCTATTGAGAAAACATACAGATAGATACATCAATCAACAAACATAAATATCAAAAGGTGAATTAAAAAACAAAACATACCCTGAGCTGAACCTTCACTCCCTTAGGGGGCAAGCTGCTCCCCTGTAATGAAAAATATCATATTATACATGTACATTTTGACCATTTGTGCAGTGAATTGCTTGGAAATGGTTCTGTTTCTCCTAAAACACAAAGTGTGCAACTCATTTACCGTCCTGCGTGGTTCAACCACCTTCCAATCCAATGGGTTGTGCAACGGACGTGAAGAGCGAGCCTCTCCAACCACAACCAACCTCGGAGCCGGACGAGGAGCAGGAACAGCTGGCAACATGCTACGCAACTCCTCCTGTGCAACAGCCATCTCTAGCTCCTGACTGGATTTGTCGCATAGCAATGTCACCAGTGTCCTCATCCCAGATCCATCGCTCAGGTGAACCTGCAAAATTATGCGATCAAACTCAAATTAAAAATTAAAACTCAAATTAATGTCAATACTGTTGCTAACCTGCTAAACAAACTTTGTCAGATCAACTTCTTAATAATGATAATAACAATAATAATAATAATAATAATAATAACACATTTCATTTATACAGTGCTTTAACAAAGTCTAAAAAAAAACCTGTAGTATATTTGTCAACGTAAGAAAGGACAATAAACAAATCATTTCCACTTACCCCATCCCAACTCCACAGGTCACGCTGGCTGAGAGGAAAACACTCTGCGATAGAGTAGTACCTCACACCTAAACAAACAAAGACACATGATTTAAAAAAAACCCAAACATTTGCATCATATTAATTTAAAACATGCTGAATGTGACAGAAATGATCTTTCTCCATTTGCCATAGAAGCCAATGACACATGCAACTTCAATTAGACTGAACTAAATATTTTCGAGGCCATACCCTTGCGTGCAGCCACACGGTGAAATTCTTGGCGAAAAAGTTCCTGCAGGTCCTGATCCACAGTCCGGCGTGGAGGGAAGTCCAGGACAAACAGCTATAGCAACACATAACATTATTTAAAAACAAGCAATATAATAATCACAAACATGCATTGAAATAAAAAGAAATTATCTACAACAGCCTATAAAGCCACATTCATTATCATTGGAAAGACGTAAACATATTAAAATAATCTTGCCTTCGGCCACCGAGACAAGGCACTGGTGAGAAGCTCCTTAAAGTCCACTGCAGCCTGATCCAATGTCCCCCTAGTCAAGTTGTTGCTGGGTGCAAGAACACAAACAAGGTCAGGGGTCCTGGGCAGGACTGCACTCACCATCTCAGTCCTCAGGTCCTTGGCGTCAGCCCCTGGCGTTGACATGAGACCAAAAGAAAGCAGCTTGTGCGAAATCTTCACATGGCCATCAACAATGGCACGCAGGTGGGAATCACCGACAAAAAGAACAAACTATAACAAAAGAAAAGATTTATTAAGAACATTAATAACTATGCCTCACACAAATAATTATGTTTGTAAATTCAAAATCAATACCTTCTTGTCAGGTGACTCGGCTGGGATGATCATCTTGTGACTCCTGCCAGTCAGGGGGGAAACTGGCCAGGTGCTCACACGGTGGCGAAGACCAGTACCACGACCTAGTTAAAAAGACAAATCATTAAAATAGAAGAACACATCGCCCAAATACAAAATACATTAAAGACACTGAAAATGACCACATGCACTCTCCAAAGAATTTAAAAATAACACTTCATGGAAAACAGGTGAACACATACGTGAGGGACCACGTGTTGGTGGTGGGAAGCAAGTGGTGGGGACCAAAGGCGCAGATGCCACCACTGCTGCCAGGCGTTCCTCCATGCTCTTCTTAGCCGCGATGGAACGGTTGTGTTTCTTCAGGCGAGGCATCTTACAAATACAAAAACTCACACAGAAACAGTAAAATATACACCAGAAAACAGTTGTATTAAATGAACACAATAATTTAAACCAATTCCTGTTCCTCTGTAACTTTGTGACGTGCCTGGAAATTCAATCCACTGTAAAAAAAACCCAAAAACATACGATTGTAAAAAGCACAATTACAACAACACTCCCTTTTGTGAGATTCCCATACAAGCACTCAAACACACAGTTACAGAATGTTACACTTCCAGCATGTTGTTATTGTTCCTCATAATATGATCATAACTGTGTTGGATTACTATATCAACTGTACTTTAATAATAATTTATGGTTATAAAGCTTACAATAAATATAGGACTAAATAACAGTAAAATTTAATTGGCTACTGCCTAGGTGCAGTACCCAGAGTGAGTGTTTCCAGGGATTCCAAAATATTTATCTCATGCTGTAATAAGCCACTGTGTGTTTCAAAACGTTATGTGACTTGATTATCATTAGCTAGGTAACTCAGTATTGTTGTTTTAAAATGCAAATGTTACACATATCCAAACCTGTATTCAATCAGATGCTCGTTTTATAAGCTGTAAGGGGAGCAATATGAATAACAAACCCGCCTAATGTGCAGGTCCATTGCTAAACTGTTAAGGGCCTTAAGCATAATTGGTCAAAGGAAAAGGGAACAATGACAAAGCTGATGTGCTTTAATAATGTGTGAATGACACAGCTTTGTCTATGAAGCATTGACTGTGATGCTAATAATTTGGTAACTCCCTGAACACATCATCCTCATTCAGCTCAACAAGCAGAACCTATCTCTACACACACCATTTAAAATAGACGAGCTTTGTCTACTTTTAAAGCAATTCCCAACACTTATCTGACACACCCCCAAACACAGTCAATACAGTTTTGCGAAATTCTCACACAAACAATCAAACAACCACAGTCACACACTGTTTCACCTTGTACACGTTCTTATTATTCCTAATAATATGATCATGAATCTGCTGGTTTACTGGACCAACTGTACTTACTCATTTACAGCCATAATATACTATTTTTAATAAACTTAGTATAAATTTAGGACTAAACAACAGTTACAGCCAGAATGAGTGTTTTCACACATCCTGGTGGTATACAGTAATATGTTGTTTTGATTTCTGGTCGTTGTTTTCACCCTGACCCAACAACACAGCACTGGCAGAGCTTCATGTTTCCAGGACAACTAACCCGGAAAAAAACGCATGTGACATCATCATTACATGACTACCAATTGTCAAAATAAGTTTCAGACGTAATGCTACGCCTTACAAACAGATTGTCACACACGAGATCCTCGCTTGTGGGCTATAGAAAAGTCTACAGCTGTGGAATGGAATAACTAGTTCTTTTGGTGTGTGACTGTGGTGGACTCAAATGAAACTTGGGCATGATGGGTAACAGCACTGCCCCTGCCCAAGGGCTATGCTCTATGCAGAGCTTAAAATACATCCATGCGCACACCACAAAAATATTGTTCAAACATAAAAACCGAAAAAAACACACATCCCACAAACTGTATTTGTGAAACAAATCATGAGACTTATTTAAATTACTCCCATCTGCTTTTAACCACGTATAAAGACAAACTGCATCTAACATGTTAACCATTTCTAGAGCCATGCTAGATGCAAACAAAGACAAGGTAAGCAAAAACAGTGGTAACATTCTTTTAAATTAATCTATTCATTGGCATCGTTCTCTCTGGCCATGTAAACAAAGAGCTATGTGAACTGATATGCCAACAGCACTTACCTAGAATTATCCGCTGGTTCTGCTGATGAAGTCCAGTACACACAAAGAAGAAAGACCTTTCAACCGTTGAAGAGACTTTGAAAAAGATGAAATTCGCTCAAGTGCAGTCCACTGAAAGCCAAGGCCAAGTAGAACCACGTGCTGTGCAGAAACTACACAACTGAAGGGCACAGTCCTAACAGAGCTGAGTTTTACCTGACAGGCGTGGTAATAGACCAATCACAGACAAGTTAGGAGGAAAGGGGCGTGGTTTAAAATGCACCAAGAATTGAACACAAGTGTAAGTCATTTCCAGTCTGTAGCATTTATTGTCATGACTTTTTTTTCTCCAAATGTGAAAATAAGAAAATAATTTTCCAATTCCTTTACTTTAGCATGGTTTTCATTCGTGACCTGCCAAAACAAAACCAGCAACTACTTGATGATCAGACTCCTATGGTTATCTATAAAACAAAACAAACTATACTCATTCAAACTTCGTTGCTTAATATTTGTATATTGTTTCCATTTCCAGATTGTCTACTTGATTATTGTATTATTTTATTTAATATTTTATTTCATTCCATCTTATTGCCTATTTACATGTTTATTTATATCCTTATCTTATGCCTTGTTACCACTGCTGTATAACTACTTTTCTTTGCATGGAGCATTTAGACGACAAAAAAATTTCACCCAAGGAAAATAAAGTATTCTGATTCTGATTGGCCCACAAAAAGTTAAGGTTTTATCATGCTGGACACTGTATTCAATAGTCCACTGTGCGTTTCAAAACATTATGGCTACATTATTATTAACTAGCTCAGTATTGTTGTTTTAAAACAATGTTACGCACATTGAAACTTGTGTTCAGTCAGAAAACTGCATTACTAGCTGTAACAGGAGCATGTGACCATCTGCTGTACATATGAATAACAAACCAAACTGATGTGCAGGGCGGCTCACAGGTAAAGGGAACAATGGCAAAGCTGACGTGCTTGAATAATGTGTGAAAGACACAGCTTTGTATATAAAGCATAGACTGTGATGCTAATGATTCAGAAACTCTCTGAACACATCATCCTCAATCAGCTCATTCAGCACCAGACTGAACCACCACACCAACAATGACACACTACATTATTCTGCCTCCCACCTGTCTTGAAACCCCATGTTTTTAGCGTCTACCTTTCTATTTGCCTATTTGGGGGAGAAAAGATGAAAATTGACGGCGATGTTTAGTCCTCCACTGTAACTGTGATGCAGTTCATGAAGGATGACACGGGATCGCGCTCGCTTGCGGGCACTCGGTACGCGCCAATGCACTCGCAGTGCATCTTGGGATTTGTAGTATTATGGTGCTGAGGGCACATAATAGTGCAAGCCGGTTTTAGCAGTAATTAAATATCATCCCATGGGCCAGAGATAACTCATTCACGGGCCTTGACTCTGACATATGTGCTGTAAAGGATAACCTACCTACAGGAAGTAGAACTCCCAAAACAGGAAGTCAAGTCTAACATTGTCCAATCTTCACAAAACTTGATATGTGAGTCAAAGGACCGTCCCTGAACATGTTGACGGACACACCTTTCACTAAACAGGAAGTGCCCTCTAACTTAGCACATGGACGCTGAAAATAGTCCAAGCTGAAAATAACTATTATTGCAAGCAATGAATGTACGGAAGATGAGCTAGAGGACTCGCACGGCGACGTTGGCGCAGGGAAACCCGCGAGCCGTCAAGCTCGAACCCGTTGATTACCGCTTGCGGTACTAGTTCTTATTATTATTATTCCTCCAAATGAATCGCGTTTTTGAGGCCTTTCCCATGCCCCAAAACTCACCAAATTTTGCTACCCCATCAGACCTGGTGTAAAATTACGTATATCAGTGTTTCAAGGAATGTGCGTCAAAAAATGGAAGAGGGCGGGGCTAAAAACTGACGCAAAAAACTTCTATTAGGTCATCTGCTCTCGGGTTTAACGTACATGAACGAAACTTGGCACACATGTTCATGAGGTGGGGACGGTCAAAAAAGTCGATGACAACTTCCCTGTGAATCCTACAGGAAGGCCGCCATCTTGGATTGCACTCCAAAACAGAGGCGATTTTGGCCATTTCGCACCATCGGTATTTGAACGAACTTGTCCTAGAGCTTACATGGGATCACGTTCAAACTTGGTGAGGTCACTGTGGACAAGTTGGGGATCTAACGATGCTTATGGTTAGTTGAAATGTCGCATGGCGTACGAGAAAAGGGCCGGCAAAGTTGGCGAAAATTTGTAATTTCTCGCTACACGCAACGAAACTCTTATAACTTTGTGATGGAAGGTCCGATCGTAACCAAACTTGTGGCGATCGATGATGGGCCCTTGCTGAAGATGCCTATGCAAAAACTGTTAAGTTTGTAAACATCGCCTCCTGGTGGTGGCAGAAAATCTAAAAAAAAAAGTTACTTTTACAATTTCGGGAATAACTTTTACAGAAATGATTGTATCAAACTCAAAATTGGTTAAAAGATTCTAAACACATGGTAGACTATGCGTGCTCAATATGATGGCGTATCGTTACATGATGTTGCCATGGTAATGATGCAAAGTCGGATTTTTGCGACAAAAAAACAAACTGCTACCACTTTGCGAATCCTTGTCCAATCTGAACCAAACTTGCCATGATTGATGATAGTCCGGCCCTGAAGACACCTATATGAAAATATTCACTTTCAAAAACAGCACCCCCTGGTGACGGAGACAATATGACCTCTGGTATTTGAATGAATTAATCCTAGAGTTCTTGTGCGATCACCTTTAAACTTGGTCAGGTCACTGTGAACCAGTTGAGGAACTTAAGTTATCAAAAGTTTTTTAAAATGTCTCATGGTGTACGAGATAGGGGGCGCCAAAGTGGGTGTAAATTCCTATTTTTCACAACAAAAAGCGAAACTCTTATAACTTTGTGATGGAAGATCCAATCCCAACCAAATTTCCTATGATTGATAATGGGTAGTTGCTGAAGGCGACTATATTGCCGAAAACAATAAATTTTGAAAACAGCGCCTCCTGGTGGTGGTAGAAAATACAAAAAAAAAAAACTGTCACAACTTTGCCAATCCTGGTCCAATCTGAGCCAAACTTGCTAGGATTGTTGATAGTCTGGCCCTGAACAAACCTATGTGAAAATATTTCAAGTCAAAATCAGCGCCCCCTGGTGAAAGTGGACGGGCCAAAAAACTGCTCCAACCCCTAAAACTTGTGGTCCTGAGGAGCACGTTTAATGTTCATGCACGAAACTTGGTACACGCCTTCCTTAGGTCGGGCCGGTCAAAAAAGTCAGCGTAGCCTATGCTCTAAAACGAACAGGAAAGCCGCCATCTTGGATTGAAAGTAAATGCTTTGCTGATTTTGGCCATTTCGCACCAATGATATTTGAACAGATTTGTCCTAGAACTTTCATGGGATCACCTTCAAACTTGGTGAGGTCACTTTGGACAAGTTGAGGATCCAAAGGTATCAAAATCTTTTCAATAGGTATTATGGCGTAAGAGTAAGGGGCGGCAAAGTTGGTGAACATTTTAATGTTTCGCCACAGGCAACAAAACTCTTATAACTTTGCGATAGAAGGTCACATCCCAACCAAATTACCTAGGGTTGATGATGGACCATTGCTGAAGAAGTCTGTGAAAAAAACGTAAATTTTGAGCACAGTGCCTCCTTGTGGTAACAAAATATACAAAAAAAAACAATTTCGGTTATAACTTTTACAGAGTTAATCGTATCAAACTCAAAAATTGGGAAAACATTTAAAACACATGTTCGATGATGCGTGCTTAATATGATAACAAATCGTTCAACGGTGTTGCCACAGCAACACTGCAAAGTCAGATATTTGTGACAAAAAACAAACTGCTACAACTTTACGAATCCGAGTCCGATCTGAACCAAACTTGCTTGGATTGATGATAGTCCAGACCTGAAGACGCCTATATGAAAATATTCACTTTCAAAAACAGCGCCCCCTGGTGACAGCAGACACTATGACGCCTGGTATTTGAATGAACTAGTCCTACAGCTTTTGTGCGATCACCTTTAAACTTTGTGAGGTCACTGTGGACAAGTTGAGGATCTAAAGTTATTAAAAGTTTTTCAAAATGTCGCATGGTTTTCGAGATAGGGGGCGCCAAAGTTGGCGTTCATTCATATTTCTCACAACAAAAGGCAAAACTCTTACAACCCGTAAAACTTGTCCTCCTGAGGATCACGTTGAATGTACATGCATGAAACTTGGTACTCACGCGTTCCTTAGGTCCAGACGGTCAAAAAAGTCAGCGTAGCCGAAGCTCTAAAGCGAACAGGAAAGCCGCCATCTTGGATTGAAAGTAAATTTTTGGGAGATTTTGGCCATTTCGCACCAATGGTATGTGAACTAACTTGTCATAGAGCTTTTGTGCGATCACCTTTAAACTTTGTGAGGTCACTGTGGACAAGTTGAGGATCTAAAGTTATTAAAAGTTTTTCAAAATGTCCCATGGTTTTCGAGATAGGGGGCGCCAAAGTTGGCGTTCATTCATATTTCTCACAACAAAAGGCAAAACTCTTACAACCCGTAAAACTTGTCCTCCTGAGGAGCACGTTTAATGTACATGCACTAAACTTGGTACTCACGCGTTCCTTAGGTCGGGACGGTCAAAAAATTCAAAGCAGCCTAAGCTCTGAAACGAACAGGAAAGCCGCCATCTTGGATTGAAAGTACATTTTTAGCAGATTTTGGCCATTTCGCACCAATGGTATGTGAACGCACTTGTCAAAGAGCTTTAATGGGATCACCTTCAAACTTTGTGAGGTCACTGTGGACAAGTTGAGGATCCAAAGGTATCAAAATCTTTTCATTAAGTATCACGGCTAACAAGAAGAAGGGCGGCAAAGTTGGCGAAAATCACGATTCCTCGTAACACAAAACAATCTCTTATAACTTTGCCATGGAAGGTCAGATATTAACTAAACAAGTGACAATCGATGATGGGCCCTTGCTAAAGATGTCTATGCAAAAACTGTACATTTAGAAAACATCGCCCCCTGTTGACGGCAGACAATATGACGTCTGGTATTTCGCTACAACAACAAACTCTTATAACTTTGCGATGAAAGGTTAGATCTTAACCAAACTAGTGACGATCGATGATGGGATCTTGCTGAAGATGCTTATGCAAAAACTGTACATTTTAAAAACAGTGCCTTCTGGTGGTAACAGAAAATACAATTTCACAATTTCCCTTATAACTTTAACAAATGTCATTGTATCATACTCAAAATGAATGAAAACATGTAAAACACATGGTATATGATGCTTGCTGAATATGATAACAAATCTTTCAACGGTGTTGACATAAGAACACTGCACAGGACCCACTCTACTGAGTGGTTTGTCAGTGCAGTAACCTTTGTTCGCCACATGATGGAGGCATTTGCCTACAAATCTATCAAATCTAACATTTACAGTTTCTCATGCTGCTCTGAAAGGGAAAGATGGGGCAAAAGGTACTGCAAGAGGGGCCAAGGAAAAAAAAAAACAGGGAAAATGGGAAGAGAGAAAAAGTAACAGAGGGAAAAAAGAGAAAATGCACCCTAAATTCTTATACCATCAGATGTTCTATCACAAAAATAACTAGTTATTTCTAAAATTCAGCTTCAATTCTGATACCATCAGTTGTTTTTCACAAAAATAACAACTTATAGACGAAATCACACTGTTAGACCTCAGACCTCAGACCCGCCCTGAACATGTCTGTAAAGGATGACCTCCTTACAGGAAGTACAACTCCCGAAACAGGAAGTAAAGTCTGACATTCTCCGATCCACATGAAACTTGTTATGTAAGTCAAGGTACCTTCCCTAAACACGTTTACGGACACGCCTTTCACCCAACAGGAAGACGGCCATTTTAAAAGGACACGCCTGACATTGCGCGGGGATGCAGCTGAAAATAACCAGTACCACAAGCGGTGAATGAACGGAAGATGAGGAAGAGGACTCGCGCTGCGACGTGGACGCACGGGGACTCGCGAGCCGTCAAGCTCGAACCCGTCAATTACCGCTTGCGGTACTAGTTAGGGTTCGAGCAACTTGGTTGCAAGAACCCTATTGAAACTGTGAAGATTATTCTTATTAGGGTTCGAGCAACTTGGTTGCAAGAACCCTATTGAAACTGTAAAGATTATTCTTCTTCTTCTTCTTCTTCCTCTTCACCAAAGTAAATCGCGTTTTAGAGAACCTGAACATGCCCCAAAACTCACCAATTTTTGCAAGCGCATCAGACCTGGTGTAAATTTACGTTTATTACTGTTTCGGGGAATGTGCGTTAAAAAATGAAAGTGGGCGGGGCAAATAACTGCTCCACCCCCTAAAACTTGTGGGCCTGAGGAGCACGTTTAATGTACATGCACGAAACTTGGTACACGCGTTCTTTAGGTCGGGATGGTCAAAAAAGTCAGCGTAGCCTATGCTCTAAAACGAACAGGAAAGCCGCCATCTTGGATTGAAAATTCATTTTTTGCCGATTTTGGCCATATCGCACCATCGGTATTTGAACGAACTTGTCCTAGAGCTTACATGGGATCACGTTCAAACTTGGTGAGGTCACTTTGGACAAGTTGAGGATCTAAAGTTGCTAAAAACTTTTTAATAAGTATCATGGCGTACGAGAAAGGGGCCGGCAAAGTTGGTGAAAATTTTTATTTTTCGCCACAGGCAACAAAACTCTTATAACTTTGCGATAGAAGGTCACTTCCCAACCAAATTACCTAGGGTTGATGATGGACCATTGCTGAAGAAGTCTGTGGAAAAACTGTACATTTTTAGCACAGCGCCTCCTTGTGGTAACAGAAAATACAACAAATACACAATTTCGGTAATAACTTTTACATATTTAATCGTATCAAACTCAAAATTTGTGACAACATTTAAAACACATGAAAGATGATGCGTGCTTATTATGATAACAAATGGTTCAACGGTGTTGCCATAGCAACACTGCAAAGTCAGATATTTGTGACAAAAAAACAAACTGCTACAACTTTGCTAAACTGAGTCTAATCTGAACCAAACTTGCTAGGATTGATGATAGTCCTGCCCCGAAGACACCTATATGAAAATATTCACTTACAAAAACAGCGCCCCCTTGTGACAGCAGCCACTATGACACCTGATATTTGAATGAACTTGTCCTAGAGTTTTTGTGCGATCACCTTGAAAATTAGTGAGGTCACTGTGAACAAGTTGCCGAGCATAAGTTACTGAAAGCTTTTTAAAATGTCGCTCGGTGTACGAGATAGGGGGCGCCAAAGTTGGTGTTCATTCATATTTTTCACAACAAAAGGCAAAACTCTTACAACCCGTAAAACTTGTCCTCCTGAGGAGCACGTTGAATGTACATGCACGAAACTTGGTACTCACGCGTTCGTTAGGTCCAGACGGTCAAAAAAGTCAGCGTAGCCGAACCTCTAAAACGAACAGGAAAGCCGCCATTTTGGATTGAAAGTACATTTTTTGCAGATTTTGGCCATTTCGCACCAATGGTATGTGAACGCACTTGTCATAGAGCTTTCATGGGATCACCTTGAAACTTTGTGAGGTCACTGTGAACAAGTTGAGGATCCAAAGGTATCAAAATCTTTTCATTAAGTATCACGGCGAACAAGAAGAAGGTCAGGAAAGTTGGCGAAAATCACGATTCCTCGCAACACACAACAATCTCTTATAACTTTGCCATGGAAGGTCAGATATTAACCAAACAAGTGACAATCGATGATGGGCCCTTGCTAAAGATGTCTATGCAAAAACTGTAAATTTTGAAAACATCGCCTCCTGGTGGTGGCAAACACTAGGAAGTCTGGTATTTCGCAACACACAACAAACTCTTATAACTTTGCGATTGAAGGTCAGATCTTAACCAAACTTGTGATGATCAATGATGGGCTTTTGCTGAAGATGCCTATGCAAAAACTGTAAATTTTGGAAACAGCGCCACCTGGTGGTAACAGAAAGTACAAGTTCACAATTTCCCTTATAACTTTAACAAATTTCCTTGTATCAAACTCAAAATTTGGGAAAACATTCAAAACACATGGTAGATGATGCGTGCCTAATATGATAACAAATTGTTCAACAGTGTTGCCATGACAAAACTGCAAAGTCAGATATTTGCGACAAAAAACAAACAGCTACCACTTTGCGAATACTATTCCAATCTGAATCAAACTTGCTAGGATTGATGATATTTAATTCCTGAAGATGCCTATATGAAAATATTCACTTTCAAAAACAGTGCCCCCTGTTGACGGCAGACAATATGACGTCTGGTATTTCGCTACAACAACAAACTCTTATAACTTTGCGATGGAAGGTCAGATCTTAACCAAACTTGTGACGATCGATGATGGGATCTTGCTGAAGATGCTTATGCAAAAACTGTACATTTTGAAAACAGCGCCTTCTGGTGGTAACAGAAAATACAATTTCACAATTTCCCTTATAACTTTAACAAATTTCATTGTATCATACTCAAAATGAATGAAAACATGTAAAACACATGGTAGATGATGCTTGCTGAATATGATAACAAATCGTTAAATGGTGTTGCCTGGCAAAAATGCAAAGGATTCCCTCAACTGAGTGGTTTGTTCATGCAGTAACCATTGTTCGCCACATGATGGAGGCATTTGCCTACAAATCTATCAAATCTAACATTTACAGTTTCTCATGCTGCTCTAATTGGGATTGTTGTATCCACTTGAAACTTCATACGTGAGACCTCAGACCCGTCCGGAACATGTCTGTAAAGCAGTAATGCCAAAGTCAAATACACGGGGGGCCAAAATAAAAAAAATGGTACAGGTGGAGGATTAAATATTTATTAAAACTTGCAATTACTGCACATATTGAACCAATACCAATACCACAGCCTATATTGCACTCAATCATTAAATTAAATTAAATTAAATTAAATTAAATTAAATTAAATTAAATTAAATTAAATTAAATTAAATTAAGCAAAATATAAATAAAATCAGTTGCAATATTTTCTCAAGGCTCTTTCAGTAACAAATTGAAAACGTTTTTCCGTCTTCTTTTTAACAGGTAAACAGCAAAATGTTATTTTCCTTCAAAGCTCAATGGCAAGATAAATGCAAAAATGAAACAGCATGTTACAAAACAAATCAGTGTGCTGCTCTGATCCTCACCAATGTCTGTCTTTTATAATAAAATTAGAAGTTAGTGCAAACTTGAAAAGTGCAAAACAGTTGCATGTTTCATAGTGCCTTCTTAAGTTATATTCTTTCATAACGACACACTGTCTCCACACACAAGACACACAGGCTTTCCTTTTACTTCGGTGAACATTATTCTGCCTCCCACCTGTCTTGAAAACCCTGTTTTCACCGTCTACTTTTCTATTTGTCTATTTGGGGAGAGGGAGATGAAAAATGACAGCAATGTTTAGTTTTCCACTGTGACTGTGATGCTGTTCATGAAGGATGACACGGGATCGCACTCACAGTGCATCTTGGGATGTGTAGTATTATGGTGCTGAGGGCACATAATAGTGCAAGCCGGTTTTAATAGTAATTAAAAATCATCCCGTGGGCCAGACATAACTCATTCACGGGCCTTGATTCTGACATATGTGCTGTAAAGGATAACCTCCCTACAGGAAGTAGAACTCCCGAAACAGGAAGTCAAGTCTAACATTTTCCAATCTTCACAAAACTTGATATGTGAGGAACGTCCCTGAACACGTTTACGGACACACCTTTCACCAAACAGGAAGTCGGCCATTTTAAACAGGAAGTGCCATCTAACTTAGCACATGGACGCTGAAAATAGTCTAAGCTGAAAATTACTACTGCCGCAAGCGGTGAATGAACGGAAGATGAGCTAGACGTCTCGCACGGCGAGGTGGGCGCAGGGAGACCCGCGAGCCGTCAAGCTCGAACCCGTTGATTACCGCTTGCGGTACTAGTTCTTCTTCTTCTTCTTCCGCCTACCAAATGAATCGCATTTTTGAGGCCCTGAACATGCCCCAAAACTCACCAATTTTTGCAAGCGCATCAGACCTGGTGTAAATTTACGTTTGTTAGTGTTTCGGGGAATGGGCGTTAAAAAATGAAAGTGGGCGGGACAAATAACTGCTCCACCCCCTAAATATTGTGGGCCTGAAGAGCATGTTTAATGTACATGCACGAAACTTGGTACACGCGTTCCTTAGGTCGGGCTGGTCAAAAAGTCAGCGTAGCCGAAGCTCTAAAACGAACAGGAAAGCCGCCATCTTGGATTGAAAATTCATTTTTTGCCGATTTTGGCCATATCGCACCATCGGTATTTGAACGAACTTGTCCTAGAGCTTACATGGGATCACGTTCAAACTTGGTGAGGTCACTTTGGACAAGTTGAGGATCTAAAGTTGCTAAAAACTTTTTAATAAGTATCATGGTGTACGAGAAAGGGGCCGGCAAAGTTGGTGAAAATTTTTATTTTTCGCCACAGGCAAAAAAACTCTTATAACTTTGCGATAGAAGGTCACTTCCCAACCAAATTACCTAGGGTTGATGATGGACCATTGCTGAAGAAGTCTGTGGAAAAACTGTACATTTTTAGCACAGCGCCTCCTTGTAGTAACAGAAAATACAACAAATACACAATTTCGGTAATAACTTTTACATATTTAATCGTATCAAACTCAAAATTTGTGACAACATTTAAAACACATGAAAGATGATGCGTGCTTATTATGATAACAAATGGCGCAACGGTGTTGCCATAGAAACACTGCAAAGTCAGATATTTGTGACAAAAAAACAAACTGCTACAACTTTGCGAAACTGAGTCCAATCTGAACCAAACTTGCTAGGATTGATGATAGTCTGGCCCTGAAGACACCTATTTGAAAATATTCACTTTCAAAAACAGCGCCCCCTTGTGACAGCAGCCACTATGTCACCTGATATTTGAATGAACTTGTCCTAGAGTTTTTGTGCGATCACCTTGAAAATTAGTGAGGTCACTGTGAACAAGTTGCCGAGCATAAGTTACTGAAAGCTTTTTAAAATGTCGCTCGGTGTACGAGATAGGGGGCGCCAAAGTTGGTGTGCATTCATATTTTTCACAACAAAAGGCAAAACTCTTACAACCCGTAAAACTTGTCCTCCTGAGGAGCACGTTGAATGTACATGCACGAAACTTGGTACTCACGCGTTCGTTAGGTCCAGACGGTCAAAAAAGTCAGCGTAGCCGAACCTCTAAAACGAACAGGAAAGCCGCCATTTTGGATTGAAAGTACATTTTTCGCAGATTTTGGCCATTTCGCACCAATGGTATGTGAACGCACTTGTCATAGAGCTTTAATTCGATCACCTTCAAACTGGTTGAGGTCACTGTGAATAAGTTGAGGATCTAAAGTTATTAAAAGTTTTTTAAAATGTCACATGGTTTTTGAGATAGGGGGCGCCAAAGTTGGCGTTCATTCATATTTTTCACAACAAAAGGCGAAACTCTTACAACCCGTAAAACTTGTCCTCCTGAGGAGCACGTTTAATGTACATGCACTAAACTTGGTACTCACGCGTTCCTTAGGTCAGGACGGTCAAAAAATTCAAAGCAGCCTATGCTCTAAAACGAACGGGAAAGTTGCCATCTTGGATTGAAAGTAAATGTATTGCAGATTTTGGCCATTTCGCACCAATGGTATGTGAACGCACTTGTCATAGAGCTTTCATGGGATCACCTTGAAACTTTGTGAGGTCACTGTGAACAAGTTGAGGATCCAAAGGTATCAAAATCTTTTCATTAAGTATCACGGCGAACAAGAAGAAGGTCAGGAAAGTTGGCGAAAATCACGATTCCTCGCAACACACAACAATCTCTTATAACTTTGCCATGGAAGGTCAGATAGTAACCAAACAAGTGACAATCGATGATGGGCCCTTGCTAAAGATGTCTATGCAAAAACTGTAAATTTTGAAAACATCGCCTCCTGGTGGTGGCAAACACTAGGAAGTCTGGTATTTCGCAACACACAACAAACTCTTATAACTTTGCGATTGAAGGTCAGATCTTAACCAAACTTGTGATGATCGATGATGGGCTTTTGCTGAAGATGCCTATGCAAAAATTGTAAATTTTGGAAACAGCGCCACCTGGTGGTAACAGAAAGTACAAGTTCACAATTTCCCTTATAACTTTAACAAATTTCCTTGTATCAAACTCAAAATTTGGGAAAACATTCCAAACACATGGTAGATGATGCGTGCCTAATATGATAACAAATTGTTCAACAGTGTTGCAATGACAACACTGCAAAGTCAGATATTTGCGACAAAAAACAAACTGCTACCACTGTGCGAATGCTATTCCAATCTGAACCAAACTTGCTAGGATTGATGATAGTCAATCCCTGAAGATGCCTATATGAAAATATTCATTTTCAAAAACAGTGCCCCCTGTTGCCGGCAGACAATATGACGTCTGGTATTTCGCTACAACAACAAACTCTTATAACTTTGCGATGGAAGGTCAGATCTTAACCAAACTCGTGACGCCCGATGATGGGATCTTGCTGAAGATGCTTATGCAAAAACTGTACATTTTGAAAACAGCGCCTTCTGGTGGTAACAGAAAATACAAGTTCACAATTTCCCTTATAACTTTAACAAATTTTATTGTATCATACTCAAAATGAATGAAAACATGTAAAACACATGGTAGATGATGCTTGCTGAATATGATAACAAATCGTTCAACGGTGTTGACATAAGAACACTGCACAGGATCCACTCTACTGAGTGGTTTGTTCATGCAGTAACCATTGTTCACCACATGATGGAGGCATTTGCCTACAAATCTATCAAATCTAACATTTACAGTTTCTCATGCTGCTCTAATTGGGATTGTTGTATCCACTTGAAACTTGATACGTGGTCCTCAGACCCGTCCGGAACATGTCTGTAAAGCAGTAATGCCAAAGTCAAATACACAGGGGGCCAAAATAAAAAAAATGGTACAGGTGGAGGGTTAAATATTTATTAAAACTTGCAATTACTGCACATATTGAACCAATACCAATACCAATACCACAGCCTATATTGCACTCAATCATTAAATTAAATTAAATTAAATTAAATTAAATTAAATTAAATTAAATTAAATTAAATTAAATTAAATTAAATTAAGCAAAATATAAATAAAATCAGTTGCAATATTTTCTCAAGGCTCTTTCAGTAACAAATTGAAAACGTTTTTCCTTCTTCTTTTTAACAGGTGAACAGCAAAATGTTATTTTCCTTCAAAGCTCAATGGCAAGATAAATGCAAAAATGAAACAGCATGTTACAAAACAAATCAGTGTGCTGCTCTGATCCTCACCAATGTCTATCTTTTATAATAAAATTAGAAGTTAGTGCAAACTTGAAAAGTGCAAAACAGTTGCATGTTTCATAGTGCCTTCTTGAGTTATATTCTTTCAAAACAACACACTGTCTCCACACACAAGACACACAGGCTTTCCTTTTACTTCGGTGAACATTATTCTGCCTCCCACCTGTCTTGAAAACCCTGTTTTCACCGTCTACTTTTCTATTTGTCTATTTGGGGGAGAGGGAGATGAAAAATGACAGCAATGTTTAGTCCTCTGTGACTGTGATGCTGTTCATGAAGGATGACACGGGATCGCACTCGCAGTGCATCTTGGGATTTGTAGTATTATGGTGCTGAGGGCACATAATAGTGCAAGCCGGTTTTAATAGTAATTAAAAATCATCCCGCTAGCCAGACATAACTCATTCCCGGGCCTTGATTCTGACATATGTGCTGTAAAGGATAACCTCCCTACAGGAAGTAGAACTCCCGAAACAGGAAGTCAAGTCTAACATTTTCCAATCTTCACAAAACTTGATATGTGAGTCAAAGGAACGTCCCTGAACACGTTTACGGACACACCTTTCACCAAAGAGGAAGTCGGCCATTTTAAACAGGAAGTGCCATCGAACTTAGCACATGGACGCTGAAAATAGTCCAAGCTGAAAATTACTACTGCCGGAAGCGGTGAATGAACGGAAGATGAGCTAGACGACTCGCACGGCGAGGTGGCCGCAGGGAGACCCGCGAGCCGTCAAGCTCGAACCCGTTGATTACCGCTTGCGGTACTAGTTATTATTATTTTTCCTCTAAATGAATCGCCTTTTTGAGGCCCTGAACATGCCCCAAAACTCACCAATTTTTGCAAGCACATCAGACCTGGTGAAAATTTACGTTTATTAGTGTTTCCGGGAATGTGCGTTAAAAAATGAAAGTGGGCGGGGCAAATAACTGCTCCAGCCCCTAAAACTTGTCGTCCTGAGGAGCATGTTTAATGTACATGCACGAAACTTGGTACACGCGTTCCTTGGGTCGGGACGGTCAAAAAACCTAGGCAAGCCTAAGCTCTAAAACGAACAGGAAAGCCGCCATCTTGGATTGAAAGTTCATTTTTTGCCGATTTTGGCCATTTCGCACCATCGGTATTTGAACGAACTTGTCCTAGAGCTTACATGGGATCACGTTCAAACTTGGTGAGGTCACTTTGGACAAGTTGAGGATCTAAAGTTGCTAAAAACTTTTTAATAAGTATCATGGCGTACGAGAAAGGGGCCGGCAAAGTTGGTGAAAATTTTTATTTTTCACCACAGGCAACAAAACTCTTATAACTTTGCGATAGAAGGTCACTTCCCAACCAAATTACCTAGGGTTGATGATGGACCATTGCTGAAGAAGTCTGTGGAAAAACTGTAAATTTTTAGCACAGCGACTCCTTGTGGTAACAGAAAATACAACAAATACACAATTTCGGTAATAACTTTTACATAGTTAATCGTATCAAACTCAAAATTTGTGACAACATTTAAAACACATGAAAGATGATGCGTGCTTATTATGATAACAAATGGTTCAACGGTGTTGCCATAGCAACACTGCAAAGTCAGATATTTGTGACAAAAAAACAACCTGCTACAACTTTGCGAATCTGAGTCCAATCTGAACCAAACTTGCTAGGATTGATGATAGTCCGGCCCTGAAGACACCTATATGAAAATATTCACTTTCAAAACCAGCGCCCCCTTGTGACAGCAGACACTATGACACCTGATATTTGAATGAACTTGTCCTAGAGTTTTTGTGCGATCACCTTGAAAATTGGTGAGGTCACTGTGAACAAGTTGCCAATCATAAGTTCCTGAAAGCTTTTTAAAATGTCGCTCGGTGTACGAGATAGGGGGCGCCAAAGTTGGTGTTCATTCATATTTTTCACAACAAAAGGCAAAACTCTTACAACCCTTAAAACTTGTCCTCCTGAGGAGCACGTTGAATGTACATGCACTAAACTTGGTACTCACGCGTTCGTTAGGTCCAGACGGTCAAAAAAGTCAGCGTAGCCGAAGCTCTAAAATGAACAGGAAAGTTGCCATTTTGGATTGAAAGTACATTTTTTGCAGATTTTGGCCATTTCGCACCAATGGTATGTGAACGCACTTGTCATAGAGCTTTAAAGGGATCACCTTCAAACTGGGTGAGGTCACTGTGAATAAGTTGAGGATCTAAAGTTATTAAAAGTTTTTTAAAATGTCACATGGTTTTGAGATAGGGGGCGCCAAAGTTGGCGTTCATTCATATTTTTCACAACAAAAGGCGAAACTCTTACAACCCGTAAAACTTGTCCTCCTGAGGAGCACGTTTTATGTACATGCACTAAACTTGGTACTCACGCGTTCCTTAGGTCAGGACGGTCAAAAAATTCAAAGCAGCCTATGCTCTAAAACGAACGGGAAAGCCGCCAGCTTGGATTGAAAGTACATTTTTTGCAGATTTTGGCCATTTCGCACCAATGGTATGTGAACGCACTTGTCATAGAGCTTTCATGGGATCACCTTGAAACTTTGTGAGGTCACTGTGAACAAGGTGAGGATCCAAAGGTATCAAAATCTTTTCATTAAGTATCACGGCGAACAAGAAGAAGGGCAGGAAAGTTGGCGAAAATCACGATTCCTCGCAACACACAACAATCTCTTATAACTTTGCCATGGAAGGTCAGATATTAACCAAACAAGTGACAATCGATGATGGGCCCTTTCTAAAGATGTCTATGCAAAAACTGTAAATTTTGAAAACATCGCCTCCTGGTGGTGGCAAACACTAGGAAGTCTGGTATTTCGCAACACACAACAAACTCTTATAACTTTGCGATTGAAGGTCAGATCTTAACCAAACTTGTGATGATCAATGATGGGCTTTTGATGAAGATGCCTATGCAAAAACTGTAAATTTTGGAAACAGCGCCACCTGGTGGTAACAGAAAGTACAAGTTCACAATTTCCCTTATAACTTTAACAAATTTCCTTGTATCAAACTCAAAATTTGAGAAAACATTCAAAACACATGGTAGATGATGCGTGCCTAATATGATAACAAATTGTTCAACAGTGTTGCCATGACAACACTGCAAAGTCAGATATTTGCGACAAAAAACAAACTGCTACCACTTTGCGAATGCTATTCCAATCTGAACCAAACTTGCTAGGATTGATGATAGTCAATCCCTGAAGATGCCTATATGAAAATATTCATTTTCAAAAACAGTGCCCCCTGTTGACGGCAGACAATATGACGTCTGGTATTTGGCTACAACAACAAACTCTTATAACTTTGCGATGGAAGGTCAGATCTTAACCAAACTCGTGACGACCGATGATGGGATCTTGCTGAAGATGCTTATGCAAAAACTGTACATTTTGAAAACAGCGCCTTCTGGTGGTAACAGAAAATACAATTTCACAATTTCCCTTATAACTTTAACAAATTTCATTGTATCATACTCAAAATGAATGAAAACATGTAAAACACATGGTAGATGATGCTTGCTGAATATGATAACAAATCGTTCAACGGTGTTGCCTGGCAAAAATGCAAATGATTCCCTCAACTGAGTGGTTTGTTCATGCAGTAACCATTGTTCACCACATGATGGAGGCATTTGCCTACAAATCTATCAAATCTAACATTTACAGTTTCTCATGCTGCTCTAATTGGGATTGTTGTATCCACTTGAAACTTCATACGTGAGACCTCAGACCCGTCAGGAACATGTCTGTAAAGCAGTAATGCCAAAGTCAAATACACGGGGGCCAAAATAAAAAAAATGGTACAGGTGGAGGGTTAAATATTTATTAAAACTTGCAATTACTGCACATATTGAACCAATACCAATACCAATACCACAGCCTATATTGCACTCAATCATTAAATTAAATTAAATAAAATAAAATAAAATTAAATAAAATAAAATTAAATTAAATTAAATTAAATTAAATTAAATTAAATTAATTTAAATTAAATCAGTTGCAATATTTTCTCAAGGCTCTTTCAGTAACAAATTGAAAACGTTTTTCCTTCTTCTTCTTTTTAACAGGTAAACAGCAAAATGTTATTTTCCTTCAAAGCTCAATGGCAAGATAAATGCAAAAATGAAACAGCATGTTACGAAACAAATCAGTGTGCTGCTCTGATCCTCACCAATGTCTGTCTTTTATAATAAAATTAGAAGTTAGTGCAAACTTGAAAAGTGCAAAACAGTTGCATGTTTCATAGTGCCTTCTTAAGTTATATTCTTTCATAACGACACACTGTCTCCACACACAAGACACACAGGCTTTCCTTTTACTTCGGTGAACATTATTCTGCCTCCCACCTGTCTTGAAACCCCTGTTTTCACCGTCTACTTTTCTATTTGTCTATTTGGGGGAGAGGGAGATGAAAAATGACAGCAATGTTTAGTCCTCCACTGTGACTGTGATGCTGTTCATGAATGATGACACTGGATCGCACTCGCAGTGCATCTTGGGATTTGTAGTATTATGGTGCTGAGGGCACATAATAGTGCAAGCCGGTTTTAATAGTAATTAAAAATCATCCCGCTAGCCAGACATAACTCATTCACGGGCCTTGATTCTGACATATGTGCTGTAAAGGATAACCTCCCTACAGGAAGTAGAACTCCCGAAACAGGAAGTCAAGTCTAACATTTTCCAATCTTCACAAAACTTGATATGTGAGTCAAAGGAACGTCCCTGAACACGTTTACGGACACACCTTTCACCAAACAGGAAGTCGGCCATTTTAAACAGGAAGTGCCATCTAACTTAGCACATGGACGCTGAAAATAGTCTAAGCTGAAAATTACTACTGCCGCAAGCGGTGAATGAACGGAAGATGAGCTAGACGTCTCGCACGGCGAGGTGGGCGCAGGGAGACCCGCGAGCCGTCAAGCTCGAACCCGTTGATTACCGCTTGCGGTACTAGTTAGGGTTCGAGCAACTTGGTTGCAAGAACCCTATTGAAACTGCGAAGATTATTAGGGTTCGAGCAACTTGGTTGCAAGAACCCTATTGAAACTGTGAAGATTATTCTTATTATTAGGGTTCGAGCAACTTGGTTGCGCAAGAACCCTATTGTAATCGCTAAGATTATTCTTCTTCTTATTCTTATTAGGGTTCGAGCAACTTGGTTGCAAGAACCCTATTGAAACTGTAAAGATTATTCTTCTTCTTCTTCTTCTTCTTCTTCCTCTTCACCAAAGTAAATCGCGTTTTAGAGAACCTGAACATGCCCCAAAACTCACCAATTTTTGCAAGCGCATCAGACCTGGTGTAAATTTACGTTTATTACTGTTTCGGGGAATGTGCGTTAAAAAATGAAAGTGGGCGGGGCAAATAACTGCTCCACCCCCTAAAACTTGTGGGCCTGAGGAGCACGTTTAATGTACATGCACGAAACTTGGTACACGCGTTCTTTAGGTCGGGATGGTCAAAAAAGTCAGCGTAGCCTATGCTCTAAAACGAACAGGAAAGCCGCCATCTTGGATTGAAAATTCATTTTTTGCCGATTTTGGCCATATCGCACCATCGGTATTTGAATGAACTTGTCCTAGAGCTTACATGGGATCACGTTCAAACTTGGTGAGGTCACTTTGGACAAGTTGAGGATCTAAAGTCGCTAAAAACTTTTTAATAAGTATCATGGTGTACGAGAAAGGGGCCGGCAAAGTTGGTGAAAATTTTTATTTTTCGCCACAGGCAACAAAACTCTTATAACTTTGCGATAGAAGGTCACTTCCCAACCAAATTACCTAGGGTTGATGATGGACCATTGCTGAAGAAGTCTGTGGAAAAACTGTACATTTTTAGCACAGCGCCTCCTTGTGGTAACAGAAAATACAACAAATACACAATTTCGGTAATAACTTTTACATATTTAATCGTATCAAACTCAAAATTTGTGACAACATTTAAAACACATGAAAGATGATGCGTGCTTATTATGATAACAAATGGTTCAACGGTGTTGCCATAGCAACACTGCAAAGTCAGATATTTGTGACAAAAAAACAAACTGCTACAACTTTGCGAATCTGAGTCCAATCTGAACCAAACTTGCTAGGATTGATGATAGTCCGGCCCTGAAGACACCTATATGAAAATGTTTACTTTCAAAAACAGCGCCTCCTGGTGACAACAGACACTATGACACCTGATATTTGAATGAACTTCTCCTAGAGTTTTTATGCGATCACCTTGAAAGTTGGTGAGGTCACTGTGAAAAAGTTGCCGAGCATAAGTTACTGAAAGCTTTTTAAAATGTCACTCGGTGTACGAGATAGGGGGCGCCAAAGTTGGCGTTCATTCATACTTTTCACAACAAAAGGCGAAACTCTTACAACCCGTAAAACTTGTCCTCCTGAGGAGCACGTTGAATGTACATCTACGAAACTTGGTACTCACGCATTCCTTAGGTCCAGACGGTCAAAAAAGTCAGTGTAGCCAAAGCTCTAAAACGAACAGGAAAGCCGCCATCTTGGATTGAAAGTAAATTTTTTGCAGATTTTGGCCATTTCGCACCAATGGTATGTGAACGCACTTGTCATAGAGCTTTAATGGGATCACCTTCAAACTGGGTGACGTCACTGTGGACAAGTTGAAGATCTAAAGTTATTAAAAGTTTTTCAAAATGTCGCATGGTTTTTGAGATAGGGGGCGCCAAAGTTGGCGTTCATTCATATTTTTCACAACAAAAGGCGAAACTCTTACAACCCGTAAAACTTGTCCTCCTGATGAGCACGTTTAATGTACATCTACGAAACTTGGTACTCACGCATTCCTTAGGTCATGACGGTCAAAAAATTCAAAGCAGCCTATGCTCTAAAACGAACGGGAAAGCCGCCATCTTGGATTGAAAGTACAATTTTTGAAGATTTTGGCCATTTCGCACCAATGGTATGTGAACGCACTTGTCATAGAGCTTTCATGGGATCACCTTGAAACTTTGTGAGGTCACTGGGGACAAGTTGAGGATCCAAAGGTATCAAAATCTTTTCATTAAGTATCACGGCGAACAAGAAGAAGGGCGGCAAAGTTGGCAAAAATCACGATTCCTCGCAACACACAACAATCTCTCATAACTTTGCCATGGAAGGTCAGATATTAACCAAACAAGTGACAATCGATGATGGGCCCTTGCTAAAGATGTCTATGCAAAAACTGTAAATTTTGAAAACATCGCCTCCTGGTGGTGGCAAACACTAGGAAGTCTGGTATTTCGCAACACACAACAAACTCTTATAACTTTGCGATTGAAGGTCAGATCTTAACCAAACTTGTGATGATCAATGATTGGCTTTTGCTGAAGATGCCTATGCAAAAACTGTAAATTTTGGAAACAGCGCCACCTGGTGGTAACAGAAAGTACAAGTTCACAATTTCCCTTATAACTTTAACAAATTTCCTTGTATCAAACTCAAAATTTGGGAAAACATTCAAAACACATGTTAGATGATGCGTGCCTAATATGATAACAAATTGTTCAACAGTGTTGCAATGACAACACTGCAAAGTCAGATATTTGCGACAAAAAACAAACTGCTACCACTTTGCTAATACTATTCCAATCTGAACCAAACTTGCTAGGATTGATGATATTCAATCCCTGAAGATGCCTATATGAAAATATTCACTTTCAAAAACAGTGCCCCCTGTTGACGGCAGACAATATGACGTCTGGTATTTCGCTACAACAACAAACTCTTATAACTTTGCGATGGAAGGGCAGATCTTAACCAAACTCGTGACGATCGATGATGGGATATTGCTGAAGATGCTCATGCAAAAACTGTACATTTTGAAAACAGCGCCTTCTGGTGGTAACAGAAAATACAATTTCACAATTTCCCTTATAACTTTAACAAATTTCATTGTATCATACTCAAAATGAATGAAAACATGTAAAACACATGGTAGATGATGCTTGCTGAATATGATAACAAATCGTTCAACGGTGTTGCCTGGCAAAAATGCAAAGGATTCCCTCAACTGAGTGGTTTGTTCATGCAGTAACCATTGCTCGCCACATGATGGAGGCATTTGCCTACAAATCTATCAAATCTAACATTTACAGTTTCTCATGCTGCTCTAATTGGGATTGTTGTATCCACTTGAAACTTGATACATGAGACCTCAGACCCGTCCGGAACATTTCTGTAAAGCAGTAATGCCAAAGTCAAATACACGGGGGGCCAAAATAAAAAAAATGGTACAGGTGGAGGGTTAAATATTTATTAAAACTTGCAATTACTGCACATATTGAACCAATACCAATACCACAGCCTATATTGCACTCAATCATTAAATTAAATTAAATTAAATAAAATAAAATAAAATAAAATAAAATAAAATAAAATAAAATTAAATTAAATTAAATTAAATTAAATTAAATTAAATTAAATCAGTTGCAATATTTTCTCAAGGCTCTTTCAGTAACAAATTGAAAACGTTTTTCCTTCTTCTTCTTTTTAACAGGTAAACAGCAAAATGTTATTTTCCTTCAAAGCTCAATGGCAAGATAAATGCAAAAATGAAACAGCATGTTACAAAACAAATCAGTGTGCTGCTCTGATCCTCACCAATGTCTGTCTTTTATAATAAAATTAGAAGTTAGTGCAAACTTGAAAAGTGCAAAACAGTTGCATGTTTCATAGTGCCTTCTTAAGTTATATTCTTTCATAACGACACACTGTCTCCACACACAAGACACACAGGCTTTCCTTTTACTTCGGTGAACATTATTCTGCCTCCCACCTGTCTTGAAAACCCTGTTTTCACCGTCTACTTTTCTATTTGTCTATTTGGGGGAGAGGGAGATGAAAAATGACAGCAATGTTTAGTCCTCCACTGTGACTGTGCTGCTGTTCATGAATGATGACACGGGATCGCACTCGCAGTGCATCTTGGGATTTGTAGTATTATGGTGCTGAGGGCACATAATAGTGCAAGCCGGTTTTAATAGTAATTAAAAATCATCCCGCTAGCCAGACATAACTCATTCACGGGCCTTGATTCTGACATATGTGCTGTAAAGGATACCCTCCCTACAGGAAGTAGAACTCCCGAAACAGGAAGTCAAGTCTAACATTTTCCAATCTTCACAAAACTTGAAATGTGAGTCAAAGGAACGTCCCTGAACCCGTTTACGGACACACCTTTCACCAAACAGGAAGTCGGCCATTTTAAACAGGAAGTGCCATCTAACTTAGCACATGGACGCTGAAAATAGTCTAAGCTGAAAATTACTACTGCCGCAAGCAGTGAATGAACGGAAGATGAGCTAGACGTCTCGCACGGCGAGGTGGGCGCAGGGAGACCCGCGAGCCGTCAAGCTCGAACCCGTTGATTACCGCTTGCGGTACTAGTTCTTATTATTATTATTTTTCCTCTAAATGAATCGCCTTTTTGAGGCCCTGAACATGCCCCAAAACTCACCAATTTTTGCAAGCACATCAGACCTGGTGAAAATTTACGTTTATTAGTGTTTCCGGGAATGTGCGTTAAAAAATGAAAGTGGGCGGGGCAAATAACTGCTCCAGCCCCTAAAACTTGTCGTCCTGAGGAGCATGTTTAATGTACATGCACGAAACTTGGTACACGCGTTCCTTGGGTCGGGACGGTCAAAAAACCTAGGCAAGCCTAAGCTCTAAAACGCACAGGAAAGCCGCCATCTTGGATTGAAAGTTCATTTTTTGCCGATTTTGGCCATTTCGCACCATCGGTATTTGAACGAACTTGTCCTAGAGCTTACATGGGATCACGTTCAAACTTGGTGAGGTCACTTTGGACAAGTTGAGGATCTAAAGTTGCTAAAAACTTTTTAATAAGTATCATGGCGTAAGAGAAAGGGGCCGGCAAAGTTGGTGAAAATTTTTATTTTTCGCCACAGGCAACAAAACTCTTATAACTTTGCGATAGAAGGTCACTTCCCAACCAAATTACCTAGGGTTGATGATGGACCATTGCTGAAGAAGTCTGTGGAAAAACTGTACATTTTTAGCACATCGCCTCCTTGTGGTAACAGAAAATCCAAAAAATAAACATTTCGGTAATAACTTTTACAGAGTTAATCGTATCAAACTCAAAAATTGGGAAAACATTCAAAACACATGGTCGATTATGCGTGCTTTATATGATAACAAATCGTTCAACGGTGTTGCAACAGCAACACTGCAAAGTCAGATATTTGTGACAAAAAACAAACTGCTACAACTTTACGAATCCGAGTCCGATCTGAACCAAACTTGCTCTGATTGATGATAATCTGGCCCTGAAGACGCCTATATGAAAATATTCTCTTTCAAAAACAGCGCCCCCTGGTGACAGCAGACACTATGACACCTGATATTTGAATGAACTTGTCCTAGAGTTTTTGTGCGATCACCTTGAAAATTGGTGAGGTCACTGTGAACAAGTTGCAGAGCATAAGTTACTGAAAGCTTTTTAAAATGTCGCTCGGTGTACGAGATAGGGGGCGCCAAAGTTGGTGTTCATTCATATTTTTCACAACAAAAGGCAAAACTCTTACAACCCGTAAAACTTGTCCTCCTGAGGAGCACGTTGAATGTACATGCACAAAACTTGGTACTCACGCGTGCGTTAGGTCCAGACGGTCAAAAAAGTCAGCGTAGCCGAAGCTCTAAAATGAACAGGAAAGCCGCCATTTTGGATTGAAAGTACATTTTTTGCAGATTTTGGCCATTTCGCACCAATGGTATGTGAACGCACTTGTCATAGAGCTTTAAAGGGATCACCTTCAATCTGTGTGAGGTCACTGTGAATAAGTTGAGGATCTAAAGTTATTAAAAGTTTTTTAAAATGTCACATGGTTTTTGAGATAGGGGGCGCCAAAGTTGGCGTTCATTCATATTTTTCACAACAAAAGGCTAAACTCTTACAACCCGTAAAACTTGTCCTCCTGAGGAGCACGTTTAATGTACATGCACTAAACTTGGTACTCACGCGTTCCTTAGGTCAGGACGGTCAAAAAAATCAAAGCAGCCTATGCTCTAAAACGAACGGGAAAGCCGCCATCTTGGATTGAAAGTACATTTTTGCAGATTTTGGCCATTTCGCACCAATGGTATGTGAACGCACTTGTCATAGAGCTTTCATGGGATCACCTTGAAACTTTGTGAGGTCACTGTGAACAAGTTGAGGATCCAAAGGTATCAAAATCTTTTCATCAAGTATCACGGCGAACAAGAAGAAGGGCGGCAAAGTTGGCGAAAATCACGATTCCTCGCAACACACAACAATCTCTAATAACTTTGCCATGGAAGGTCAGATATTAACCAAACAAGTGAAAATCGATGATGGGCCCTTGCTAAAGATGTCTATGCAAAAACTGTAAATTTTGAAAACATCGCCTCCTGGTGGTGGCAAACACTAGGAAGTCTGGTATTTCGCAACACACAACAAACTCTTATAACTTTGCGATTGAAGGTCAGATCTTAACCAAACTTGTGATGATCGATGATGGGCTTTTGCTGAAGATGCCTATGCAAAAACTGTAAATTTTGGAACCAGCGCCACCTGGTGGTAACAGAAAGTACAAGTTCACAATTTCCCTTATACCTTTAACAAATTTCCTTGTATCAAACTCAAAATTTGGGAAAACATTCAAAACACATGGTAGATGATGCGTGCCTAATATGATAACAAATTGTTCAACAGTGTTGCAATGACAACACTGCAAAGTCAGATATTTGCGACAAAAACAAACTGCTACCACTTTGCGAATGCTATTCCAATCTGAACCAAACTTGCTAGGATTGATGATAGTCAATCCCTGAAGATGCCTATATGAAAATATTCATTTTCAAAAACAGTGCCCCCTGTTGACGGCAGACAATATGACGTCTGGTATTTCGCTACAACAACAAACTCATATAACTTTGCGATGGAAGGTCAGATCTTAACCAAACTCGTGACGACCGATGATGGGATCTTGCTGAAGATGCTTATGCAAAAACTGTACATTTTGAAAACAGCGCCTTCTGGTGGTAACAGAAAATACAAGTTCACAATTTCCCTTATAACTTTAACAAATTTCATTGTATCATACTCAAAATGAATGAAAACATGTAAAACACATGGTAGATGATGCTTGCTGAATATGATAACAAATCGTTCAACTGTGTTGCCTGGCATAAATGCAAAGGATTCCCTCAACTGAGTGGTTTGTTCATGCAGTAACCATTGCTCGCCACATGATGGAGGCATTTGCCTACAAATCTATCAAATCTAACATTTACAGTTTCTCATGCTGCTCTAATTGGGATTGTTGTATCCACTTGAAACTTGATACGTGAGACCTCAGACCCGTCCGGAACATGTCTGTAAAGCAGTAATGCCAAAGTCAAATACACGGGGGCCAAAATAAAAAAAATGGTACAGGTGGAGGGTTAAATATTTATTAAAACTTGCAATTACTCCACATATTGAACCAATACCAATACCAATACCACAGCCTATATTGCACTCAATCATTAAATTAAATAAAATAAAATAAAATAAAATAAAATAAAATAAAATTAAATTAAATTAAATTAAATTAAATTAAATTAAATTAAATTAAATTAACTTAAATCAGTTGCAATATTTTCTCAAGGCTCTTTCAGTAACAAATTGAAAACGTTTTTCCTTCTTCTTCTTTTTAACAGGTAAACAGCAAAATGTTATTTTCCTTCAAAGCTCAATGGCAAGATAAATGCAAAAATGAAACAGCATGTTACAAAACAAATCAGTGTGCTGCTCTGATCCTCACCAATGTCTGTCTTTTATAATAAAAATAGAAGTTAGTGCAAACTTGAAAAGTGCAAAACAGTTGCATGTTTCATAGTGCCTTCTTAAGTTATATTCTTTCATAACGACACACTGTCTCCACACACAAGACACACAGGCTTTCCTTTTACTTCGGGGAACATTATTCTGCCTCCCACCTGTCTTGAAAACCCTGTTTTCACCGTCTACTTTTCTATTTGTCTATTTGGGGGAGAGGGAGATGAAAAATGACAGCAATGTTTAGTCCTCCACTGTGACTGTGATGCTGTTCATGAATGATGACACGGGATCGCACTCGCAGTGCATCTTTGGATTTGTAGTATTATGGTGCTGAGGGCA
>NW_025320724.1:0-25428 GCF_019176455.1 Solea senegalensis
TAACTGCTTTGGTAACTCTGGAATACACGGGATAGTGTGCCCACCACAAATCAAGTTATTGTCACGCAAAGATGTGTAAATCTTGTCACCACAAACAACAGCCTTGTCCAGATGTCTCGTTTGCCAAGAAAACACACTCTTGGTCTTATGCATTGCCATGGCAGCCAAACTTACTGCCATACACTGTACACCTCTATATTTAAAACGCTGATCCCCCTGATGAAAGGATCCCCTCACAGAACGCACCCCAAAACTTCGCGGCACAGTATCAAAGCACCCAAAAGAAATGGAACCCTCACTGTCTGTATCAGAGATCACTGTGACCTCATCTACACATGCCCCAACAGACCCTGAACCTTGGGCTAGTGGCAAAGTATCAGTCCACCCAAAAGAAATGGAACCCTCACTGTCTGTATCAGAGACCACTATGATCTCCTCTTCACCTGAACTAACAGACCCAGCATCAAACGTTACCGGCAAAGTATCAACATTAGCAGCGACCTTACTTTGGATGAGGTCTGGGAAGCTGTGCAGAGGGGGACAGTCTTCAATGGTCACAGGTGATGGTCCACTCATCACCTCCACAACATCTGCAGCTGCAACCTGCTACAAAACACACTGAATGTTAGACTCACCATGACTTCACAATAACTTCATCACTATGTTACAACTGCCACAATGTTTGAGCACTATCAACACTAACTAAATTCTTTATAAAATCATAATCTAAATAAAGACAAACCTGCTGAGAAGTACGCCTCTTCTTGAAGACAATGCGTCTGCGGGGATGCTCCACAGGGACCTCCTGATGAAAAAAAAACAATCAATCTTGTTACACATCGTAACACAGCTGTATCTGTACATTTATAACAGCCCAGACTTGTGATACTTTTCAGGGAATCAAATATTGGAAAATTCAACATTTGCATATGCAAGTCAATCTTGACCATAAACTACTTATATATACAGTGAAATTTGTTTAACAGAATACATTTATATACATTCACACAATCTGCCCTTACCTCCACAGCCTTGGGCACTCCAGGCCAATCCCCCACTTCCACCTTAGACAAAAACAAAAAAGAACACAGCAAACACATTAACTGTATGCCCTTCCACAATTTACTGCCCAACACCAGAAATAAAATGTAACACGCTCAACCAGCTGGTTCCCACAGCCCTTCCAACTTACAGTATGAATAAAATAACAAGGTGTTGCATAATCCATTCATAAAATTATACAACTTTCACACAATGTGCACTTACCGACACAGCCTTGGGAAGTTCAGGCCACTCCTCCACCTTCACCTTAGAAAAAAAAACAGCAAACAAATTACTTCCATGTTCTTACACAATTTACTGCCAAACACTAGAAAACAAATACAACGTCTCAAACCTTCTGTTTCCCACAGCTCTTCTTTGGAGCAAAAGGGCTCCTAGGACGCTTGACCCCCTAAAAGAATAATAACAAAATGCTTAAATTGTAACAACTTCAAATAATGACATCAGTCTTGACAGTTCATTTTTCCAAATTGAATCATTGGCTAATAAACACTCTTTGCATGCACATTACCGTTGGTCCCTTGGCAGAAGTACTGGGCTCCTTCTGATCAAGATTGCCCGGACGGACACTGTCCATCATCTCCAACATTGGTGGGCTGAACCACACAGGAGTGAGAGGGATGTAACAATCCTTGTGAGACAAAAAAGAAAGAATTTTAGTAACAACTTCCGTTGAGAAAACATACAGATAGATACATCAATCAATAAACATAGCTATCAAAAGGTGAATTAAAAAACAAAACATACCCTGAGCTGAACCTTCCCTCCCTTAGGGGGCGAGCTGCTCCCCTGTAATGAAAAATATAATTTTATACATGTACATTTTGACCATTTGTGCAGTGAATTGCATGGAGATGTTTCTGTTTCTCCTAAAACACAAAGTGTGCAACTCATTTACCGTCCTGCGTGGTTCAACCACCTTCCAATCCAATGGGTTGTGCAATGGACGTGGAGAGCGGGCCTCTCCAACCACAACCAACCTCGGAGCCAGACGAGGAGCAGGAGCAGGAACAGCCGGCAACATGCTACGCGACTCCTCCTGTGCAACAGCCATCGCTAGCTCCAGACTGGATTTGTCGCATAGCAATGTCACCAGCGTCCTCATCCCAGATCCATCACTCAGGTGCACCTGCAAAAAAATGAGATCAAACTCAAATTAACAACACTGTCAATACTGTTGCTAATCTGCAAAACAAACTTTGTCAGATCAACTTATTAATAATAATAATAATAATAATAATGATGATAATAATAATAACACATTTTATACAGTGCTTTAACAAACTCTGAAAAAAAACTAGTATATATGTAAAGGTAAGAAAGGACAATAAACAAATCATTTCCACTTACCCCATCCCAACTCCACAGGTCACGCTGGCTGAGAGGAAAGAACTCTGCAATAGAGTAGTACCTCACACCTAAACAAACAAATATAATGTTTGTTTAAATAAAATAAAATCTGTTTGCATCATATTAATTTAAAAACATTCTGAATGTGACAGAAATTATCTTTCTCCATATGCCATAAAAGCCAATGACACATGCAACCTGAATTAGACTGAACTAAATATTTTTGGGCCATACCCTTGCGTGCAGCCACACGGTGAAACTCCTGGCGAAAAAGTTCCTGCAAGTCCTGATCCACGTTCCGGCGCGGAGGGAAGTCCAGGACAAACAACTATAACAACACATAACATTATTTAAAAACAAGCAATATAATAATCACAAACATGCATTGAAATAAAAAGAAATTATCTACAACAGCCTATAAAGCCACATTCATTATGATTGGAAAGACGTGAACATATTAAAATAATCTTGCCTTCGGCCACAGAGACAAGGCACTGGTGAGAAGCTCCTCAAAGTCCACTGCAGCCTGATCCAATGTCCCCTTAGTCAAGTTGTTGCTGGGTGCAAGAACACAAACAAGGTCAGGTGTCCTGGGAAGGACTGCACTCACCATCTCAGTCCTCAGGTCCTTGGCGTCAGCGCCTGGCGTTGACATGAGACCAAAAGAAAGCTGCTTGTGCGAAATCTTCACATGGCCATCAACAATGGCGCGCAGGTGGGAATCACCGACAAAAAGAACAAACTATAACAATAGAAAAGATTTATTTAAGAACATTAATAACTACGCCTCACATAAATAATTATGTTTGTAAATTCAAAATCAATACCTTCTTGTCAGGTGACTCGGCTGGGATGATCATCTTGTGACTCCTGCCAGTCAGGGGTGAAACTGGCCAGGTGCTCACACGGTGGCGACGACCAGTACCACGACCTAGTTAAAAAGACAAAACATTAAAATAGAAGAACACATCACCCAAATACATTGTGCACGTACAAAATACATTAAAGACACTGAGCATGACTGCATGCACTCTCCAAAGAATTAAAAGAAAACAGGTGAACACATACGTGAGGGACCACATGTTGGTGGTGGGAAGCAAGTGGTGGAGACCAGAGGCGCAGATGCCACCACTGCTGCCAGGCGTTCCTCCATGCTCTTCTTGGTCGCGATGGAACGGTTGTGCTTCTTCAGGCGAGGCATCTTCACCTAACCTATAGAAATTCAAAAACTCACACAGAAACAGTAAAATATATACCAGAAATCAGTTGTATTAAATGAACGAAATAATTTAAACCAATTCCTGTTCCTCTGTAACTTTGTGACGTCCCTGGAAATTCAATCCACTGTAAAAAAAAAAACAAAAAAACACATACAATTGTAAAAAGCACAATTACAACATCACTCCCTTTACTCCCTTTTGTGAGATTCCCATACAAGCACTCAAACACACAGTTACAGACTGTTACACTTCCAGCATGTTGTTATTGTTCCTCATAATATGATCATAACTGTGTTGGATTACTATATCGACTGTACTTTAATAATAATTTATGGTTATAAAGCTTAGTATAAATATAGGACTTAATAACAATTACTTTTAACTGGCTACTGCCTAGGTGCAGTACCCAGAGTGAGTGTTTCCAGGGATTCCAAAATGTTTTTCTCATGCTGTAATAAGCCACTGTGTGTTTCAGAACGTTATGTGACTTGATTATCATTAGCTAGGTAACTCAGTATTGTTGTTTTACAAAGCAAATGTTACACATATCCAAACCTGTATTCAATCAGAAGCTCGTATTATAAGCTGTAAGGGGAGCAATATGAATAACAAACCAGCCTGATGTGCAGGTCAATTGCTAAGCTGTTAAGGTCCTTAAGCATAATTGGTCAAGGTAAAGGGAACAATGACAAAGCTGATGTGCTTTAATAATGTGCGAATGACGCAGCTTTGTCTATGAAGCATTGACTGTGATGCTAATAATTTGGTAACTCCCTGAACACATCATCCTCATTCAGTTCAACAAGCGGAACCTATCTCTACACACACCATTTAAAAGTAGACAAGCTTTGTCTACTTTTGAGGCAATTCCCAACACTTACCTGACCCCCCCCCCCTCCAAACACAGTCAGTACAGTTTTGCGAAATTCTCACACAAACAATCAAACAACCACAGTCCCACACTGTTTCACCTTGTACACGTTCTTATTGTTCCTAATAATATGATCATGAATCTGCTGGTTTACTGTACCAACTGTACTTACTAATTTACAGCCATAATATACTATTTTTAATAAACTTAGTATAAATTTAGGACTAAACAACAGTTACAGCCAGGGTGAGTGTTTTCACACATACTGGTGGTATACAGTAATATGTTGTTTTGATTTCTGGTCGTTGTTTTCACCCTGATCCACAAACACCACAGCACTGGCAGAACTTCATGTTTCCAGGACAACTAACCCGGAAAAAAAGCATGTGACATCATGATTACATGACCACCGATTGTCAAAATAAGTTTCAGACGTAATGCTACGCCTTAAATACAGATTGTCACCCACGAGATCATCGCTCGTGGGCTATAGAAAAGTCTACAGCTGTGGAATGGAATAACTAGTTATTTTGGTGTGTGACTGTGGTGGACTCAAATGAAACTTGGGCATGATGGGTAACATCACTGCCCCTGCCCAAGGGCTATGCTCTATGCAGAGCATAAAATACATCCATGCGACACCGCAAAAATATTGTTCAAACATAAAAACTGAAACAAAAACCAACAAAAACACACATCCCACAAACTGTATTTGTGATACAAATAATGAGACTTATTGAAATTACTCCCGTCTGCTTTGAACCGTGTATAAAGACAAACTGCATCTAACATGTTAACCATTTGTACAGCCATGCTAGATGCAAACAAAGACAAGGCCACCAGAAAACAAAAACAGTGATTACATTCTTTTAAATTAATCTGTTCATTGGCATCGTTCTCTCTGGCCATGTAAACAAAGAGCTATGTGAACTGATATGCCAACAGCACTTACCTAAAATTATCCGCTGGTTCTGCTGATGAAGTCCAGTACACACAAAGAAGAAAGACCTTTTAACCGTTGAAGAGACTTTGAAAAAGATGAAATTCGCTCAAGTGCAGTCCACTGAAAGCCAAGGCCAAGTAGAACCACGTGCTGTGTAGAAACTACACAACTGAAGGGCACTGTCCTAACAGAGCTGAGTTTTACCAGACAGACGTGGTAATAGACCAATCACAGACAAGTTAGGGGAAAAGAGGCGTGGTTTAAAATGCACCAATAAAAAAATGGTTATAAGAATTGAACACAAGTGTAAGTCATTTCCAGTCTGTAGCATTTATTGTCATGACTTTTTTTCCTCCAAATGTGAAAATAAGAAAATCATTTTCCAATTCCTTTACTTTAGCATGGTTTTCATTTGTGACCGGCCAAAACAAAACCAGCAACTACTTGATGATCAGACTCCTATGGTTATCTATAAAACAAAACAAACTATACTCATTCTCACTTCATTGCTTAATATTTGTATATTGTTTCCATTTCCAGATTGTCTACTTGATTATTGTATTATTTTATTTAATATTTTATTTCATTCCATCTCATTGCCTATTTACCTGTTTATTTATATCCTTATCTTATGCCTTGTTCCCACTGCTGTATAACTATTTTTCTTTGCATGGAGCATTTAGACGACAAAAAAATTCACCCAAGGAAAATAAAGTGTTCTGATTATGATTGGCCCACAAAAAGTTGGGGTTTTTTCATGCTGGACACTGTATTTAATAGTCCACTGTGCGTTTCGAAACGTTATGGCTACATTATTATTAGCAAGCTCAGTATTGTTGTTTAAAAACAATGTTACACACATTGAAACTTGTGTTCAGTCAGAACACTGCATTACAACCTGTAACAGGAGCATGTGAGCATCCGCTGTTCATATGAATAACAAACCAACCTGATGTGCAGGGCGGCTCACAGGTAAAGGGAACAATGGCAAAGCTGATGTGCTTGAATAATGTGTGAAAAACACAACTTTGTATAAAGCATTGACTGTGATGCTAATGATTCAGAAACTCTCTGAACACATCATCCTCAATCAGCTCATTCAACAACAGACTGAACCACCACACCAACAATGACACACTTTAATGTATTTTTTATGATATTAGAAATGTGTATCTATATTTTATCCTTCTAACTATGATTATACTACATTTCTTGTTTCCCATTTTTATGACAAATATACTCATGTTTTATTTCACTTTAGTTTTTTCTCTGAAAATACTCTGGGGTCTCTTCATAGAACCATTGGGATCCCAAGACCGTCAGGACGAACAAGGTTAGGTGAAGGGTGCCAATGGTGAGGGGTTAAGATTGTGTGTTGTAGGCGTTGGTGGCAGATATTGACGCCTTCAGAACAAAGGTAGGGGGATGACATCTTTGAAATAGTCAAATGTAACTCGCGTAGCGACGTGGACGCACGGGGACTCGCGAGCCGTCAAGCTCGAACCCGTCAATTACCGCTTGCGGTACTAGTTAGGGTTCGAGCAACTTGGTTGCGCAAGAACCCTATTGTAATCGCTAAGATTATTCTTCTTCTTATTCTTATTATTATTATTCCTCCAAATGAATCGCGTTTTTGAGGCCTTTCCCATGCCCCAAAACTCACCAAATTTTGCAACCCCATCAGACCTGGTGTAAAATTACGTATATTATTGGTTCGGGGAATGTGCGTCAAAAAATGAAAGTGGGCGGGGCTAAAAACTGACGCAAAAAACTTCTATTAGGTCATCTGCTCTCGGGTTTACCGTACATTAACGAAACTTGGCACACATGTTCATGAGGTGGGGACGGTCAAAAAAGTCGATGACGACTTCCCTGTGAATACTACAGGAAGGCCACCATCTTGGATTGCACGCCAAAACAGAGGCGATTTTGGCCATTACGCACCATCGGTATTTGAACGAACTTGTCCCAGAGCTTACATGGGATCACCTTCAAACTTGGTGAGGTCACTGTGGACAAGTTGAGGAGCTTAAGTCATTGAAAGGTTTCTAATAAGTATCATGGTTTTCAAGATAGGGGGCGCCAAATTTGGAGTAAATTACCAATTTCTCGCAACGCACAACAAAACTCTTATAACTTTGCGATGGAAGGTCCGATCTTAACCAAACTTGTGGCGATCGATGATGGGCCCTTGCTGAAGATGCCATGCAAAAACTGTCAAGTTTGTAAACATCGCCTCCTGTTGGTGGTAGAACATCTAAAAAAAAAAGTTACTTTTACAATTTCGGGAATAACTTTTACAGAAATTATTGTATCAAACTCAAAATTGGTTAAAGGACTCTAAACACAAGGTAGACTATGCGTGCTCAATATGATGGCGTATCGTTACATGATGTTGCCATGGTAATGATGCAAAGTCGGATTTTTGCGTCAAAAAAACAAACTGCTACAACTTTGCGAATCCTAGTCCAATCTGAACCAAACTTGCTAGGATTGATGATAGTCCAGCCCTGAAGACGTCTATATGAAAATATTCACTTTCAAAAACAGCACCCCCTGGTGACGGAGACAATATGACCTCTGGTATTTGAATGAATTAATCCTAGAGTTCTTGTGCGATCACCTTTAAACTTGGTCAGGTCACTGTGAACCAGTTGAGGAACTTAAGTTATCAAAAGTTTTTTAAAATGTCTCATGGTGTACGAGATAGGGGGCGCCAAAGTGGGTATAAATTCCTATTTTTCACAACAAAAAGCGAAACTCTTATAACTTTGCGATGGAAGATCCAATCCCAACCAAACTTCCTATGATTGATAATGGGTAGTTGCTGAAGGCGACTATATTGCCGAAAACAATAAATTTTGAAAACAGCGCCTCCTGGTGGTGGTAGAAAATACAAAAAAAAAAAAACTGTCACAACTTTGCCAATCCTGGTCTAATCTGAGCCAAACTTGCTAGGATTGTTGATAGTCTGGCCCTGAACAAACCTATGTGAAAATATTTCAAGTCAAAATCAGCGCCCCCTGGTGAAAGTGGACGGGCCAAAAACCTGCTCCAACCCCTAAAACTTGTGGTCCTGAGGAGCACGTTTAATGTACATGCATGAAACTTGGTACACGCGTTCCTTAGGTCGGGCCGGTCAAAAAAGTCAGCGTAGCCTATGCTCTAAAACGAACAGGAAAGCCGCCATCTTGGATTGAAAGTAAATGCTTTGCTGATTTTGACCATTTCACACCAATGATATTTGAACAGATTTGTCCTAGATCTTTCATGGGATCACCTTCAAACTTGGTGAGGTCACTTTGGACAAGTTGAGGATCCAAAGGTATCAAAATCTTTTCAATAGGTATTATGGCGTAAGAGTAAGGGGCCGGCAAAGTTGGAGAAAATTTTAATGTTTCGCCACAGGCAACAAAACTCTTATAACTTTGCGATAGAAGGTCACATCCCAACCAAATTACCTAGGGTTGATGATGGACCATTGCTGAAGAAGTCTGTGAAAAAAACGTAAATTTTGAGCACAGTGCCTCCTTGTGGTAACAAAATATACAAAAAAAAACAATTTCGGTTATAACTTTTACAGAGTTAATCGTATCAAACTCAAAAATTGGGAAAACATTTAAAACACATGTTCGATGATGCGTGCTTAATATGATAACAAATCGTTCAACGGTGTTGCCACAGCAACACTGCAAAGTCAGATATTTGTGACAAAAAACAAACTGCTACAACTTTACGAATCCGAGTCCGATCTGAACCAAACTTGCTTGGATTGATGATAGTCCAGCCCTGAAGACGCCTATATGAAAATATTCACTTTCAAAAACAGCGCCCCCTGGTGACAGCAGACACTATGACGCCTGGTATTTGAATGAACTAGTCCTAGAGCTTTTGTGCGATCACCTTTAAACTTTGTGAGGTCACTGTGGACAAGTTGAGGATCTAAAGTTATTAAAAGTTTTTCAAAATGTCGCATGGTTTTCGAGATAGGGGGCGCCAAAGTTGGCGTTCATTCATATTTCTCACAACAAAAGGCAAAACTCTTACAACCCGTAAAACTTGTCCTCCAGAGGATCACGTTGAATGTACATGCATGAAACTTGGTACTCACGCGTTCCTTAGGTCCAGACGGTCAAAAAAGTCAGCGTAGCCGAAGCTCTAAAGCGAACAGGAAAGCCGCCATCTTGGATTGAAAGTACATTTTTGGGAGATTTTGGCCATTTCGCACCAATGGTATGTGAACTAACTTGTCATAGAGCTTTTGTGCGATCACCTTTAAACTTTGTGAGGTCACTGTGGACAAGTTGAGGATCAAAAGTTATTAAAAGTTTTTCAAAATGTCCCATGGTTTTCGAGATAGGGGGCGCCAAAGTTGGCGTTCATTCATATTTCTCACAACAAAAGGCAAAACTCTTACAACCCGTAAAACTTGGCCTCCTGAGGAGCATGTTTAATGTACATGCACTAAACTTGGTACTCACGCGTTCCTTAGATCGGGACGGTCAAAAAATTCAAAGCAGCCTAAGCTCTGAAACGAACAGGAAAGCCGCCATCTTGGATTGAAAGTACATTTTTAGCAGATTTTGGCCATTTCGCACCAATGGTATGTGAACGCACTTGTCAAAGAGCTTTAATGGGATCACCTTCAAACTTTGTGAGGTCACTGTGGACAAGTTGAGGATCCAAAGGTATCAAAATCTTTTCATTAAGTATCACGGCTAACAAGAAGAAGGGCGGCAAAGTTGGCGAAAATCACGATTCCTCGTAACACACAACAATCTCTTATAACTTTGCCATGGAAGGTCAGATATTAACTAAACAAGTGACAATCGATGATGGGCCCTTGCTAAAGATGTCTATGCAAAAACTGTACATTTAGAAAACATCGCCCCCTGTTGACGGCAGACAATATGACGTCTGGTATTTCGCTACAACAACAAACTCTTATAACTTTGCGATGAAAGGTTAGATCTTAACCAAACTAGTGACGATCGATGATGGGATCTTGCTGAAGATGCTTATGCAAAAACTGTACATTTTAAAAACAGCGCCTTCTGGTGGTAACAGAAAATACAATTTCACAATTTCCCTTATAACTTTAACAAATTTCATTGTATCATACTCAAAATGAATGAAAACATGTAAAACACATGGTAGATGATGCTTGCTGAATATGATAACAAATCGTTCAACGGTGTTGACATGAGAACACTGCACAGGATCCACTCTACTGAGTGGTTTGTCAGTGCAGTAACCTTTGTTCGCCACATGATGGAGGCATTTGCCTACAAATCTATCAAATCTAACATTTACAGTTTCTCATGCTGCTCTGAAAGGGAAAGATGGGGCAAAAGGTACTGCAAGAGGGGCCAAGGAAAAAAAAAACAGGGAAAATGGGAAGAGAGAAAAAGTAACAGAGGGAAAAAAGAGAAAATGCACCCTAAATTCTTATACCATCAGATGTTCTATCACAAAAATAACTAGTTATTTCTAAAATTCAGCTTCAATTCTGATACCATCAGTTGTTTTTCACAAAAATAACAACTTATAGACGAAATCACACTGTTAGACCTCAGACCTCAGACCCGCCCTGAACATGTCTGTAAAGGATGACCTCCTTACAGGAAGTACAACTCCCGAAACAGGAAGTAAAGTCTGACATTCTCCGATCCACATGAAACTTGTTATGTAAGTCAAGGTACCTTCCCTAAACACGTTTACGGACACGCCTTTCACCCAACAGGAAGACGGCCATTTTAAAAGGACACGCCTGACATTGCGCGGGGATGCAGCTGAAAATAACCAGTACCACAAGCGGTGAATGAACGGAAGATGAGGAAGAGGACTCGCGCTGCGACGTGGACGCACGGGGACTCGCGAGCCGTCAAGCTCGAACCCGTCAATTACCGCTTGCGGTACTAGTTATTATTATTAGGGTTCGAGCAACTTGGTTGCAAGAACCCTATTGAAACTGTGATGTTTATTCTTATTATTATTATTATTTTTCCTCTAAATGAATCGCCTTTTTGAGGTCTTTCCCATACACGAAAACTCACCAACTTTTGCAAGTGCATCAAACCTGGTGTAAATTTACGTCTGAAAGTACTTCGGGGACACTGCGTACAAAATTGGAAGTGGGCGGGGCTTACGAAAATGAAAAACAGCTTTCATCAGGCCGATTTTTCTCTTGTTTCACGTACATGCACGAAAGTTGGTACACATGTTAAGCATGTCAGGACGGTCCAAAAAGTCCGTGCTGGCGCCTCTGTAAGTCCTACAGGAAGGCCGCCATTTTGGGTTGAACGGCCATTTTTGGCCTATTTTGGCCATTTCGCAGCAATGGTATGTGAACGAACTTGTCCTCGAGCTTTCATGGAATCACCTCTAAACTTGGTGAGGTCACTATGGACAAGTTGAGGATCTTAAGTTATTAAAATGCTTCTTATAAGTATCATGGTTTTCAAGATAGGGGGCGCCAAATTTGGGGAAAATTACGAATTTCTCGCCACGCACAACAAAACTCTTATAACTTTGTGATGGAAGGTCCGATCTTAACCAAACTTGTGTCGATCGATGATGGGCCCTTGCTGAAGATGCCTATGCAAAAACTGTCAAGTTTGTAAACATCGCCTCCTGGTGGTGGCAGAAAATCTAAAAAAAAAAGTTACTTTTACAATTTCGGGAATAACTTTTACAGAAATTATTGTATCAAACTCAAAATTGGGTAAAAGACTCTAAACACAAGGTAGACTATGCGTGCTCAATATGATGGCGTATCGTTACATGATGTTGCCATGGTAATGATGCAAAGTCGGATTTTTGCGTCAAAAAAACACACTGCTACAACTTTGCGAATCCTAGTCCCATCTGAACCAAACTTGCTAGGATTGATGATAGTCCGGCCCAGAAGACGGCTATATGAAAATATTCAATTTCGGGAACACCGCCCCCTGGTGACAAAGACAATATGACCCTTGGTATTTGAATGAACTAGTCCTAGAGTTCTAGTGCGATCACCTTTAAACTTGGTCAGGTCACTGTGAACCAATTGAGGAGCTTAAGTTATCAAAAGTTTTTTAAAATGTCTCATGGTGTACGAGATAGGGGGCGCCAAAGTGGGTGTAAATTCCTATTTTTCACAACAAAAAGCAAAACTCTTATAACTTTGCGAAGGAAGATCCAATCCCAACCAAACTTCCTATGATTGATAATGGGTAGTTGCTGAAGGCGACTATATTGCTGAAAACAATACATTTTGAAAACAGCGCCTCCTGGTGGTGGTAGAAAATACAAAAAAAAAAAAACTGTTACAACTTTGCCAATCCTGGTCCAATCTGAACCAAACTTGCTGGGATTGTTGATAGTCTGGCCCTGAACAAACCTATGTGAAAATATTTCAAGTCAAAATCAGCGCCCCCTGGTGAAAGTGGACGGGCCAAAAACCTGCTCCACCCCCTAAAACTTGTGGTCCTGAGGAGCACGTTTAATGTACATGCACGAAACTTGGTACACGTGTTCCTTAGGTCGGGCCGGTCAAAAAAGTCAGCGTAGCCTATGCTCTAAAACTAACAGGAAAGCCGCCATCTTGGATTGAAAGTAAATGCTTTGCTGATTTTGGCCATTTCACACCAATGATATTTGAACAGATTTGTCCTAGATCTTTCATGGGATCACCTTCAAACTTGGTGAGGTCACTTTGGACAAGTTGAGGATCCAAAGGTATCAAAATCTTTTCAATAGGTATTATGGCGTAAGAGTAAGGGGCCGGCAAAGTTGGTAAAAATTTTAATGTTTCGCCACAGGCAACAAAACTCTTATAACTTTGCGATAGAAGGTCACATCCCAACAAAATTACCTAGGGTTGATGATGGACCATTGCTGAAGAAGTCTGTGAAAAAAACGTAAATTTTGAGCACAGTGCCTCCTTGTGGTAACAAAATATACAAAAAAAAACAATTTCGGTTATAACTTTTACAGAGTTATTCGTATCAAACTCAAAAATTGGGAAAACATTTAAAACACATGTTCGATGATGCGTGCTTAATATGATAACAAATCGTTCAACGGTGTTGCCACAGCAACACTGCAAAGTCAGATATTTGTGACAAAAAACAAACTGCTACAACTTTACGAATCCGAGTCCGATCTGAACCAAACTTGCTTGGATTGATGATAGTCTGGCCCTGAAGACGCCTATATGAAAATATTCACTTTCAAAAACAGCGCCCCCTGGTGACAGCAGACACTATGACACCTGATATTTGAATGAACTTATCCTAGAGTTTTTATGCGATCATCTTGAAAGTTGGTGAGGTCACTGTGAACAAGTTGCCGAGCATAAGTTCCTGAAAGCTTTTTAAAATGTCGCTCGGGGTACGAGATAGGGGGCGCCAAAGTTGGTGTTCATTCATATTTTTCACAACAAAAGGTGAAACTCTTACAACCCGTAAAACTTGTCCTCCTGAGGAGCACGTTGAATGTACATGCATGAAACTTGGTACTCACGCGTTCCTTAGGTCCAGACGGTCAAAAAAGTCAGTGTAGCCGAAGCTCTAAAACGAACAGGAAAGCCGCCATCTTGGATTGAAAGTACATTTTTGGCAGATTTTGGCCATTTCGCACCAATGGTATGTGAACGCACTTGTCATAGAGCTTTTATGGGATCACCTTCAAACTAGGTGAGGTCACTGTGGACAAGTTGAGGATCTAAAGTTATTAAAAGTTTTTCAAAATGTCGCATGGTTTTCGAGATAGGGGGCGCCAAAGTTGGTGTTCATTCATATTTTTCTCAACAAAAGGCTAAACTCTTATAACCCCAAAAACTTGTCCTCCTGAGGAGCACGTTGAATGTACATGCACTAAACCTGGTACTCACCCGTTCCTTAGGTCGGGACGGTCAAAAAATTCAAAGCAGCCTATGCTCTAAAACTAACAGGAAAGCCGCCATCTTGGATTGAAAGTAAATGTATTGCAGATTTTGGCCATTTCGCATCAATGGTATGTGAACGCACTTGTCATAGAGCTTTAATGGGATCACCTTCAAACTTTGTGAGGTCACTGTGGACAAGTTGAGGATCCAAAGGTATCAAAATCTTTTCATTAAGTATCACGGCGAACAAGAAGAAGGGCAGCAAAGTTGGCGAAAATCACGATTCCTCGCAACACACATCAATTTCTTATAACTTTGCCATGGAAGGTCAGATATTGACCAAACTAGTGACAATCGATGATGGGCCCTTGCTAAAGATGTCTATGCAAAAACTGTAAATTTTGAAAACATCGCCTCCTGGTGGTGGCAAACAATAGGAAGTCTGGTATTTCGCAACACACAACAAACTCTTATAACTTTGCGATTGAAGGTCAGATCTTAACCAAACTTGTGATGATAGATGATGGGCTTTTGCTAAAGATGCCTAAGCAAAAACTGTAAATTTTGGAAGCAGCGCCACCTGGTGGTAACAGAAAGTACAAGTTCACAATTTCCCTTATAACTTTAACAAATTTCCTTGTATCAAACTCAAAATTTGGGAAAACATTCAAAACACATGGTAGATGATGCGTGCCTAATATGATAACAAATTGTTCAACAGTGTTGCAATGACAACACTGCAAAGTCAGATATTTGCGACAAAAAACAAACTGCTACCACTTTGCGAATGCTATTCCAATCTGAACCAAACTTGCTAGGATTGATGATAGTCAATCCCTGAAGATGCCTATATGAAAATATTCACTTTCAAAAACAGTGCCCCCTGTTGACGGCAGACAATATGACGTCTGGTATTTCGCTACAACAACAAACTCTTATAACTTTGCGATAGAAGGTCAGATCTTAACCAAACTCGTGACGATCGATGATGGGATCTTGCTGAAGATGCTTGTGCAAAAACTGTACATTTTGAAAACAGCGCCTTCTGGTGGTAACATAAAATACAAGTTCACAATTTCCCTTATAACTTTAACAAAATTCATTGTATCATACTCAAAATGAATGAAAACATGTAAAACACATGGTAGATGATGCTTGCTGAATATGATAACAAATCGTTCAACGGTGTTGACATAAGAACACTGCACAGGATCCACTCTACTGAGTGGTTTGTCAGTGCAGTAACCTTTGTTCGCCACATGATGGAGGCATTTGCCTACAAATCTATCAAATCTAACATTTACAGTTTCTCATGCTGCTCTGAAAGGGAAAGATGGGGCAAAAGGTACTGCAAGAGGGGCCAAGGAAAAAAAAACAGGGAAAATGGGAAGAGCGAAAAAGTAACAGAGGGAAAAAAGAGAAAATGCACCCTAAATTCTTATACCATCAGATGTTCTATCACAAAAATAACTAGTTATTTCTAAAATTCAGCTTCAATTCTGATACCATCAGTTGTTTTTCACAAAAATAACAACTTATAGACAAAATCACACTGTTACCTCAGACCTCAGACCGGCCCTGAACATGTCTGTAAAGGATGACCTCCTTACAGGAAGTACAACTCCCGAAACAGGAAGTAATGTCTGACATTCTCCGATCCACACGAAACTTATTATGTAAGTCAAGGTACCTTCCCTAAACATGTTTACGGACACGCCTTTCACCCAACAGGAAGACGGCCATTTTAAACGGACACGCCTGACATTGCGCGGGGATGCAGCTGAAAATAACCAGTACCACAAGCAGTGAATGAACGGAAGATGAGGAAGAGGACTCGCGCTGCAACGTGGACGCACGGGGACTCGCGAGCCGTCAAGCTCGAACCCGTTGATTACCGCTTGCGGTACTAGTTCTTCTTCTTCTTCTTCTTCTTCTTCCTCTTCACCAAAGTAAATCGCGTTTTAGAGGCCCTGAACATGCCCCAAAACTCACCAATTTTTGCAAGCGCATCAGACCTGGTGTAAATTTACGTTTATTAGTGTTTCGGGGAATGTGCGTTAAAAAATGAAAGTGGGCGGGGCAAATAACTGCTCCACCCCCTAAAACTTGTGGGCCTGAGGAGCACGTTTAATGTACATGCATGAAATTTGATACACGCGTTCCTTAGGTCGGGACGGTCAAAAAAGTCAGCGTAGCCTATGCTCTAAAACGAACAGGAAAGCCGCCATCTTGGATTGAAAATTCATTTTTTGCCGATTTTGGCCATATCGCACCATCGGTATTTGAACGAACTTGTCCTAGAGCTTACATGGGATCACATTCAAACTTGGTGAGGTCACTTTGGACAAGTTGAGGATCTAAAGTTGCTAAAAACTTTTTAATAAGTATCATGGCGTACGAGAAAGGGGCCGGCAAAGTTGGTGAAAATTTTTATTTTTCGCCACAGGCAACAAAACTCTTATAACTTTGCGATAGAAGGTCACTTCCCAACCAAATTACCTAGGGTTGATGATGGACCATTACTGAAGAAGTCTGTGGAAAAACTGTAATTTTTTAGCACAGCGCCTCCTTGTGGTAACAGAAAATACAACAAATACACAATTTCGGTAATAACTTTTACATAGTTGATTGTATCAACTATGTGCCCCCTGTTGACGGCAGACAATATGACGTCTGGTATTTCGCTACAACAACAAACTCTTATAACTTTGCGATGGAAGGTCAGATCTTAACCAAACTCGTGACGATCGATGATGGGATATTGCTGAAGATGCTTATGCAAAAACTGTACATTTTGAAAACAGCGCCTTCTGGTGGTAACAGAAAATACAATTTCACAATTTCCCTTATAACTTTAACAAATGTCATTGTATCATACTCCAAATGAATGAAAACATGTAAAACACATGGTAGATGATGCTTGCTGAATATGATAACAAATAGTTCAACGGTTTTGCCTGGCAAAAATGCAAAGGATTCCCTCAACTGAGTGTTTTGTTCATGCAGTAACCATTGTTCGCCACATGATGGAGGCATTTGCCTACAAATCTATCAAATCTAACATTTACAGTTTCTCATGCTGCTCTAATTGGGATTGTTGTATCCACTTGAAACTTGATACATGAGACCTCAGACCCGTCCGGAACATGTCTGTAAAGCAGTAATGCCAAAGTCAAATACACGGGGGGCCAAAATAAAAAAAATGGTACAGGTGGAGGGTTAAATATTTATTAAAACTTGCAATTACTGCACATATTGAACCAATACCAATACAAAAGCCTATATTGCTCTCAATCATTAAATTAATTTAAATTAAATTAAATTAAATTAAATTAAATTAAGCAAAATATAAATAAAATCAGTTGCAATATTTTCTTAAGGCTCTTTCAGTAACAAATTGAAAACATTTTTCCTTCTTCTTTTTAACAGGTAAACAGCAAAATGTTATTTTCCTTCAAAGCTCAATGGCAAGATAAATGCAAAAATGAAACAGCATGTTACAAAACAAATCAGTGTGCTGCTCTGATCCTCACCAATGTTTGTCTTTTATAATAAAATTAGAAGTTAATGCAAACTTGAAAAGTGCAAAACAGTTGCAAGTTTCATAGTGCCTTCTTAAGTTATATTCTTTCATAACGACACACTGTCTCCACACACAAGACACACAGGCTTTCCTTTTACTTCGGTGAACATTATTCTGCCTCCCACCTGTCTTGAAAACCCTGTTTTCACCGTCTACTTTTCTATTTGTCTATTTGGGGGAGAGGGAGATGAAAAATGACAGCAATGTTTAGTCCTCCACTGTGACTGTGATGCTGTTCATGAATGATGACACGGGATCGCACTCGCAGTGCATCTTGGGATTTGTAGTATTATGGTGCTGAGGGCACATAATAGTGCAAGCCGGTTTTAATAGTAATTCAAAATCATCCCGCGGGCAGACATAACTCATTCACGGGCCTTGATTCTGACATATGTGCTGTAAAGGATAACCTCCCTACAGGAAGTAGAACTCCCGAAACAGGAAGTCAAGTCTAACATTTTCCAATCTTCACAAAACTTGATATGTGAGTCAAAGGAACGTCCCTGAACACGTTTACGGACACACCTTTCACCAAACAGGAAGTCGGCCATTTTAAACAGGAAGTGCCATCTAACTTAGCACATGGACGCTGAAAATAGTCTAAGCTGAAAATTACTACTGCCGCAAGCGGTGAATGAACGGAAGATGAGCTAGACGTCTCGCACGGCGAGGTGGGCGCAGGGAGACCCGCGAGCCGTCAAGCTCGAACCCGTTGATTACCGCTTGCGGTACTAGTTATTATTAGGGTTCGAGCAACTTGGTTGCAAGAACCCTATTGAAACTGTGATGTTTATTCTTATTATTATTATTATTTTTCCTCTAAATGAATCGCCTTTTTGAGGTCTTTCCCATACACGAAAACTCACCAACTTTTGCAAGTGCATCAAACCTGGTGTAAATTTACGTCTGAAAGTACTTCGGGGACACTGCGTACAAAATTGGAAGTGGGCGGGGCTTACGAAAATGAAAAACAGCTTTCATCAGGCCGATTTTTCTCTTGTTTCACGTACATGCACGAAAGTTGGTACACATGTTAAGCATGTCAGGACGGTCCAAAAAGTCCGTGCTGGCGCCTCTGTAAGTCCTACAGGAAGGCCGCCATTTTGGGTTGAACGGCCATTTTTGGCCTATTTTGGCCATTTCGCAGCAATGGTATGTGAACGAACTTGTCCTCGAGCTTTCATGGAATCACCTCTAAACTTGGTGAGGTCACTGTGGACAAGTTGAGGATCTTAAGTTATTAAAATGCTTCTTATAAGTATCATGGTTTTCAAGATAGGGGGCGCCAAATTTGGGGAAAATTACGAATTTCTCGCAACGCACAACAAAACTCTTATAACTTTGTGATGGAAGGTCCGATCTTAACCAAACTTGTGTCGATCGATGATGGGCCCTTGCTGAAGATGCCTATGCAAAAACTGTCAAGTTTGTAAACATCGCCTCCTGGTGGTGGCAGAAAATCTAAAAAAAAAAGTTACTTTTACAATTTCGGGAATAACTTTTACAGAAATTATTGTATCAAACTCAAAATTGGTTAAAAGACTCTAAACACAAGGTAGACTATGCGTGCTCAATATGATGGCGTATCGTTACATGATGTTGCCATGGTAATGATGCAAAGTCGGATTTTTGCGTCAAAAAAACACACTGCTACAACTTTGCGAATCCTAGTCCCATCTGAACCAAACTTGCTAGGATTGATGATAGTCCGGCCCAGAAGACGTCTATATGAAAATATTCAATTTCGGGAACACCGCCCCCTGGTGACAAAGACAATATGACCCTTGGTATTTGAATGAACTAGTCCTAGAGTTCTAGTGCGATCACCTTTAAACTTGGTCAGGTCACTGTGAACCAATTGAGGAGCTTAAGTTATCAAAAGTTTTTTAAAATGTCTCATGGTGTACGAGATAGGGGGCGCCAAAGTGGGTGTAAATTCCTATTTTTCACAACAAAAAGCAAAACTCTTATAACTTTGCGAAGGAAGATCCAATCCCAACCAAACTTCCTATGATTGATAATGGGTAGTTGCTGAAGGCGACTATATTGCTGAAAACAATACATTTTGAAAACAGCGCCTCCTGGTGGTGGTAGAAAATACAAAAAAAAAAAAACTGTTACAACTTTGCCAATCCTGGTCCAATCTGAACCAAACTTGCTGGGATTGTTGATAGTCTGGCCCTGAACAAACCTATGTGAAAATATTTCAAGTCAAAATCAGCGCCCCCTGGTGAAAGTGGACGGGCCAAAAACCTGCTCCACCCCCTAAAACTTGTGGTCCTGAGGAGCACGTTTAATGTACATGCACAAAACTTGGTACACGTGTTCCTTAGGTCGGGCCGGTCAAAAAAGTCAGCGTAGCCTATGCTCTAAAACTAACAGGAAAGCCGCCATCTTGGATTGAAAGTAAATGCTTTGCTGATTTTGGCCATTTCACACCAATGATATTTGAACAGATTTGTCCTAGATCTTTCATGGGATCACCTTCAAACTTGGTGAGGTCACTTTGGACAAGTTGAGGATCCAAAGGTATCAAAATCTTTTCAATAGGTATTATGGCGTAAGAGTAAGGGGCCGGCAAAGTTGGTAAAAATTTTAATGTTTCGCCACAGGCAACAAAACTCTTATAACTTTGCGATAGAAGGTCACATCCCAACCAAATTACCTAGGGTTGATGATGGACCATTGCTGAAGAAGTCTGTGAAAAAAACGTAAATTTTGAGCACAGTGCCTCCTTGTGGTAACAAAATATACAAAAAAAAACAATTTCGGTTATAACTTTTACAGAGTTAATCGTATCAAACTCAAAAATTGGGAAAACATTTAAAACACATGTTCGATGATGCGTGCTTAATATGATAACAAATCGTTCAACGGTGTTGCCACAGCAACACTGCAAAGTCAGATATTTGTGACAAAAAACAAACTGCTACAACTTTACGAATCCGAGTCCGATCTGAACCAAACTTGCTTGGATTGATGATAGTCTGGCCCTGAAGACGCCTATATGAAAATATTCACTTTCAAAAACAGCGCCCCCTGGTGACAGCAGACACTATGACACCTGATATTTGAATGAACTAATCCTAGAGTTTTTATGCGATCATCTTGAAAGTTGGTGAGGTCACTGTGAACAAGTTGCCGAGCATAAGTTCCTGAAAGCTTTTTAAAATGTCGCTCGGTGTACGAGATAGGGGGCGCCAAAGTTGGTGTTCATTCATATTTTTCACAACAAAAGGTGAAACTCTTACAACCCGTAAAACTTGTCCTCCTGAGGAGCACGTTGAATGTACATGCACGAAACTTGGTACTCACGCGTTCCTTAGGTCCAGACGGTCAAAAAAGTCAGTGTAGCCGAAGCTCTAAAACGAACAGGAAAGCCGCCATCTTGGATTGAAAGTACATTTTTGGCAGATTTTGGCCATTTCGCACCAATGGTATGTGAACGCACTTGTCATAGAGCTTTTATGGGATCACCTTCAAACTAGGTGAGGTCACTGTGGACAAGTTGAGGATCTAAAGTTATTAAAAGTTTTTCAAAATGTCGCATGGTTTTCGAGATAGGGGGCGCCAAAGTTGGTGTTCATTCATATTTTTCTCAACAAAAGGCTAAACTCTTATAACCCCAAAACTTGTCCTCCTGAGGAGCACGTTGAATGTACATGCACTAAACCTGGTACTCACACGTTCCTTAGGTCGGGACGGTCAAAAAATTCAAAGCAGCCTATGCTCTAAAACTAACAGGAAAGCCGCCAGCTTGGATTGAAAGTAAATGTATTGCAGATTTTGGCCATTTCGCATCAATGGTATGTGAACGCACTTGTCATAGAGCTTTAATGGGATCACCTTCAAACTTTGTGAGGTCACTGTGGACAAGTTGAGGATCCAAAGGTATCAAAATCTTTTCATTAAGTATCACGGCGAACAAGAAGAAGGGCAGCAAAGTTGGCGAAAATCACGATTCCTCGCAACACACATCAATTTCTTATAACTTTGCCATGGAAGGTCAGATATTGACCAAACTAGTGACAATCGATGATGGGCCCTTGCTAAAGATGTCTATGCAAAAACTGTAAATTTTGAAAACATCGCCTCCTGGTGGTGGCAAACAATAGGAAGTCTGGTATTTCGCAACACACAACAAACTCTTATAACTTTGCGATTGAAGGTCAGATCTTAACCAAACTTGTGATGATAGATGATGGGCTTTTGCTAAAGATGCCTAAGCAAAAACTGTAAATTTTGGAAACAGCGCCACCTGGTGGTAACAGAAAGTACAAGTTCACAATTTCCCTTATAACTTTAACAAATTTCCTTGTATCAAACTCAAAATTTGGGAAAACATTCAAAACACATGGTAGATGATGCGTGCCTAATATGATAACAAATTGTTCAACAGTGTTGCAATGACAACACTGCAAAGTCAGATATTTGCGACAAAAAACAAACTGCTACCACTTTGCGAATGCTATTCCAATCTGAACCAAACTTGCTAGGATTGATGATAGTCAATCCCTGAAGATGCCTGTATGAAAATATTCACTTTCAAAAACAGTGCCCCCTGTTGACGGCAGACAATATGACGTCTGGTATTTCGCTACAACAACAAACTCTTATAACTTTGCGATGGAAGGTCAGATCTTAACCAAACTCGTGACGATCGATGATGGGATCTTGCTGAAGATGCTTGTGCAAAAACTGTACATTTTGAAAACAGCGCCTTCTGGTGGTAACATAAAATACAAGTTCACAATTTCCCTTATAACTTTAACAAATTTCATTGTATCATACTCAAAATGAATGAAAACATGTAAAACACATGGTAGATGATGCTTGCTGAATATGATAACAAATCGTTCAACGGTGTTGACATAAGAACACTGCACAGGATCTACTCTACTGAGTGGTTCGTCAGTGCAGTAACCTTTGTTCGCCACATGATGGAGGCATTTGCCTACAAATCTATCAAATCTAACATTTACAGTTTCTCATGCTGCTCTGAAAGGGAAAGATGGGGCAAAAGGTACTGCAAGAGGGGCCAAGGAAAAAAAAACAGGGAAAATGGGAAGAGCGAAAAAGTAACAGAGGGAAAAAAGAGAAAATGCACCCTAAATTCTTATACCATCAGATGTTCTATCACAAAAATAACTAGTTATTTCTAAAATTCAGCTTCAATTCTGATACCATCAGTTGTTTTTCACAAAAATAACAACTTATAGACAAAATCACACTGTTCACACCTCAGACCTCAGACCGGCCCTGAACATGTCTGTAAAGGATGACCTCCTTACAGGAAGTACAACTCCCGAAACAGGAAGTAATGTCTGACATTCTCCGATCCACACGAAACTTATTATGTAAGTCAAGGTACCTTCCCTAAACATGTTTACGGACACGCCTTTCACCCAACAGGAAGACGGCCATTTTAAACGGACACGCCTGACATTGCGCGGGGATGCAGCTGAAAATAACCAGTACCACAAGCAGTGAATGAACGGAAGATGAGGAAGAGGACTCGCGCTGCAACGTGGACGCACAGGGACTCGCGAGCCGTCAAGCTCGAACCCGTTGATTACCGCTTGCGGTACTAGTTAGGGTTCGAGCAACTTGGTTGCGCAAGAACCCTATTATAATCGCTAAGATTATTCTTATTATTATTCCTCCAAATGAATCGCGTTTTTGAGGCCTTTCCCATGCCCCAAAACTCACCAAATTTTGCAACCCCATCAGACCTGGTGTAAAATTACGTATATCAATGTTTCAAGGAATGTGCGTCAAAAAATGGAAGAGGGCGGGGCTAAAAACTGACGCAAAAAACTTCTATTAGGTCATCTGCTCTCTGGTTTAACGTACATGAACGAAACTTGGCACACATGTTCATGAGGTGGGGACGGTCAAAAAAGTCGATGACAACTTCCCTGTGAATCCTACAGGAAGGACGCCATCTTGGATTGCACGCCAAAACAGAGGCGATTTTGGCCATTTCGCACCATCGGTATTTGAACGAACTTGTCCCAGAGCTTACATGGAATCACGTTCAAACTTGGTGAGGTCACTGTGGACAAGTTGAGGATCTAAAGTTCCTGAAAACTTTTTAATAAGTATCATGGCGTACGAGAAAGGGGGCGTCAAAGTTGGTGAAAATTTAAGATTTTCGCCACACGCAACAAAACTCTTATAACTTTGCGATAGAAGGTCCGATCTTAACCAAACTTGTGGCGATTGATGATGGGCCCTTGCTGAAGAGGCCTATGCAAAAACTGTCAAGTTTGTAAACATCGCCTCCTGGTGGTGGCAGAAAATTAAAAAAAAAAGTTACTTTTACAATTTCGGGAATAACTTTTACAGAGATTATCGTATCAAACTCAAAATTGGTAAAAATCACCCAAAACACAAGGTAGATGATGCATGCTCAATATGATGGCGTAGAGTTACATGATGTTGCCATGGTAATGATGCAAAGTCGGATTTTTGCGACAAAAAAACAAACTGCTACAACTTTGCGAATCCTAGTCCAATCTGAACCAAACTTGCTAGGATTGATGATAGTCCAGCCCTGAAGACGTCTATATGAAAATATTCACTTTCAAAAACAGCACCCCCTGGTGACGGAGACAATATGACCTCTGGTATTTGAAGGAATTAATCCTAGAGTTCTTGTGCGATCACCTTTAAACTCGGTGAGGTCACTGTGAACCAGTTGAGGAGCTTAAGTTATCAAAAGTTTTTTAAAATGTCTCATGGTGTACGAGATAGGGGGCGCCAAAGTGGGTGTAAATTCCTATTTTTCACAACAAAAAGCAAAACTCTTATAACTTTGCGATGGAAGATCCAATCCCAACCAAACTTCCTATGATTGATAATGGGTAGTTGCTGAAGGCGACTATATTGCCGAAAAAAATACATTTTGAAAACAGCGCCTCCTGGTGGTGGTAGAAAATACTACAAAAAAAAAACTGTTACAACTTTGCCAATCCTGGTCCAATCTGAACCAAACTTGCTAGGATTGTTGATAGTCTGGCCCTGAACAAACCTATGTGAAAATATTTCATGTCAAAATCGGCGCCCTCTGGTGAAAGTGGACGAGCCAAAAAACTGCTCCACCCCCTAAAACTGGTGGTCCTGAGGAGCACGTTTAATGTACATGCACGAAACTTGGTACACGCGTTCCATAGGTCGGGCCGGTCAAAAATGTCAGCGTGGCCTATGCTCTAAAACGAACAGGAAAGCCGCCATCTTGGATTGAAAATAAATTTTGATTTTGGCCATTTCGCACCAATGATATTTGAACAGATTTGTCCTAGAACTTTCATGGGATCACCTTCAAACTTGGTGAGGTCACTTTGAACAAGTTGAGGATCCAAAGGTATCAAAATCTTTTCAATAGGTATTATGGTGTAAGAGTAAGGGGCCGGCAAAGTTGGTGAAAATTTTACTGTTTCGCCACAGGCAACAAAACTCTTATAACTTTGCAATAGAAGGTCACATCCCAACCAGATTACCTAGAGTTGATGATGGACCATTGCTGAA
>NW_025320725.1:0-17572 GCF_019176455.1 Solea senegalensis
GTGATGCTGTTCATGAATGATGACACGGGATCGCACTCGCAGTGCATCTTGGGATTTGTATTATTATGGTGCTGAGGGCACATAATAGTGCAAGCCGGTTTTAATAGTAATTCAAAATCATCCCGCGGGCAGACATAACTCATTCACGGGCCTTGATTCTGACATATGTGCTGTAAAGGATAACCTCCCTACAGGAAGTAGAACTCCCGAAACAGGAAGTCAAGTCTAACATTTTCAAATCTTCACAAAACTTGATATGTGAGTCAAAGGAACGTCCCTGAACACGTTTACGGACACACCTTTCACCAAACAGGAAGTCGGCCATTTTAAACAGGAAGTGCCATCTAACTTAGCACATGGACGCTGAAAATAGTCTAAGCTGAAAATTACTACTGCAGCAAGCGGTGAATGAACGGAAGATGAGCTAGACGTCTCGCACGGCGAGGTGGGCGCAGGGAGACCCGCGAGCCGTCAAGCTCGAACCCGTTGATTACCGCTTGCGGTACTAGTTCTTTTTTTTATTATTCCTCCAAATGAATCGCGTTTTTGAGGCCTTTCCCATGCCCCAAAACTCACCAAATTTTGCAACCCCATCAGACCTGGTGTAAAATTACGTATATCAATTTTTCAAGGAATGTGCGTCAAAAAATGGAAGAGGGCGGGGCTAAAAACTGACGCAAAAAACTTCTATTAGGTCATCTGCTCTCTGGTTTAACGTACATGAACGAAACTTGGCACACATGTTCATGAGGTGGGGACGGTCAAAAAAGTCGATGACAACTTCCCTGTGAATCCTACAGGAAGGACGCCATCTTGGATTGCACGCCAAAACAGAGGCGATTTTGGCCATTTCGCACCATCGGTATTTGAACGAACTTGTCCCAGAGCTTACATGGAATCACGTTCAAACTTGGTGAGGTCACTGTGGACAAGTTGAGGATCTAAAGTTCCTGAAAACTTTTTAATAAGTATCATGGCGTACCAGAAAGGGGGCGTCAAAGTTGGTGAAAATTTAAGATTTTCGCCACACGCAACAAAACTCTTATAACTTTGCGATAGAAGGTCCGATCTTAACCAAACTTGTGGCGATTGATGATGGGCCCTTGCTGAAGAGGCCTATGCAAAAACTGTCAAGTTTGTAAACATCGCCTCCTGGTGGTGGCAGAAAATTAAAAAAAAGTTACTTTTACAATTTCGGGAATAACTTTTACAGAGATTATCGTATCAAACTCAAAATTGGTAAAAATCACCCAAAACACAAGGTAGATGATGCATGCTCAATATGATGGCGTAGAGTTACATGATGTTGCCATGGTAATGATGCAAAGTCGGATTTTTGCGACAAAAAAACAAACTGCTACAACTTTGCGAATCCTAGTCCAATCTGAACCAAACTTGCTAGGATTGATGATAGTCAAGCCCTGAAGACGTCTATATGAAAATATTCACTTTCAAAAACAGCACCCCCTGGTGACGGAGACAATATGAACTCTGGTATTTGAAGGAATTAATCCTAGAGTTCTTGTGCGATCACCTTTAAACTCGGTGAGGTCACTGTGAACCAGTTGAGGAGCTTAAGTTATCAAAAGTTTTTTAAAATGTCTCATGGTGTACGAGATAGGGGGAGCCAAAGTGGGTGTAAATTCCTATTTTTCACAACAAAAAGCAAAACTCTTATAACTTTGCGATGGAAGATCCAATCCCAACCAAACTTCCTATGATTGATAATGGGTAGTTGCTGAAGGCGACTATATTGCCGAAAACAATACATTTTGAAAACAGCGCCTCCTGGTGGTGGTAGAAAATACTACAAAAAAAAAACTGTTACAACTTTGCCAATCCTGGTCCAATCTGAACCAAACTTGCTAGGATTGTTGATAGTCTGGCCCTGAACAAACCTATGTGAAAATATTTCAAGTCAAAATCAGCGCCCCCTGGTGAAAGTGGACGGGCCAAAAAACTGCTCCACCCCCTAAAACCTGTGGTCCTGAGGAGCACGTTTAATGTACATGCACAAAACTTGGTACACGCGTTCCTTAGGTCACGCCGGTCAAAAAAGTCAGCGTAGCCTATGCTCTAAAACGAACAGGAAAGCCGCCATCTTGGATTGAAAGTAAATGCTTTGCTGATTTTGGCCATTTTGCACCAATGATATTTGAACAGATTTGTCCTACAACTTTCATGGGATCACCTTCAAACTTGGTGAGGTCACTTTGGACAAGTTGAGGATCCAAAGGTATCAAAATCTTTTCAATAGGTATTATGGCGTAAGAGTAAGGGGCCGGCAAAGTTGGTGAAAATTTTAATGTTTAGCCCCAGGCAACAAAACTCTTATAACTTTGCGATAGAAGGTCACATCCCAACCAAATTACCTAGGGTTGATGATGGACCTTTGCTGAATAAGTCTGTGGAAAAACTGTACATTTTTAGCACAGCGCCTCCTTGTGGTAACAGAAAATCCAAAAAATAAACATTTCGGTAATAACTTTTACAGAGTTAATCGTATCAAACTCAAAAATTGGGAAAACATTCAAAACACATGGTCGATTATGCGTGCTTTATATGATAACAAATCGTTCAACGGTGTTGCCACAGCAACACTGCAAAGTCAGATATTTGTGACAAAAAACAAACTGCTACAACTTTACGAATCCGAGTCCGATCTGAACCAAACTTGCTCTGATTGATGATAATCTGGCCCTGAAGACGCCTATATGAAAATATTCTCTTTCAAAAACAGCGCCCCCTGGTGACAGCAGACACTATGACACCTGATATTTGAATGAACTAATCCTAGAGTTTTTATGCTATCACCTTGAAAGTTGGTGAGGTCACTGTGAACAAGTTGCCGAGCATAAGTTCCTGAAAGCTTTTTAAAATATTGCTCGGTGTACGAGATAGGGGGCGCCAAAGTTGGTGTTCATTCATATTTTTCACAACAAAAGGTGAAACTCTTACAACCCGTAAAACTTGTCCTCCTGAGGAGCACGTTGAATGTACATGCACGAAACTTGGTACTCACGCGTTCCTTAGGTCCAGACGGTCAAAAAAGTCAGCGTAGCCGAAGCTCTAAAACGAACAGGAAAGCCGCCATCTTGGATTGAAAGTACATTTTTTGCAGATTTTGGCCATTTCACACCAATGGTATGTGAACGCACTTGTCATAGAGCTTTCATGGGATCACCTTCAAACTTGCTGAGGTCACTGTGAACAAGTTGAGGATCCAAAGGTATCAAAATCTTTTCATCAAGTATCACGGCGAACAAGAAGAAGGGCGGCAAAGTTGGCGAAAATCACGATTCCTCGCAACACACAACAATCTCTCATAACTTTGCCATGGAAGGTCAGATATTAACCAAACAAGTGACAATCGATGATGGGCCCTTGCTAAAGATGTCTATGCAAAAACTGTAAATTTTGAAAACATCGCCTCCTGGTGGTGGCAAACGCTATGAAGTCTGGTATTTAGCAACACACAACAAACTCTTATAACTTTGCGATTGAAGGTCAGATCTTAACCAAACTTGTGATGATAGATGATGGGCTTTTGCTAAAGATGCCTAAGCAAAAACTGTAAATTTTGGAAACAGCGCCACCTGGTGGTAACAGAAAGTACAAGTTCACAATTTCCCTTATAACTTTAACAAATTTCCTTGTATCAAACTCAAAATTTGGGAAAACATTCAAAACACATGGTAGATGATGCGTGCCTAATATGATAACAAATTGTTCAACAGTGTTGCAATGACAACACTGCAAAGTCAGATATTTGCGACAAAAAACAAACTGCTACCACTTTGCGAATGCTATTCCAATCTGAACCAAACTTGCTAGGATTGATGATAGTCAATCCCTGAAGATGCCTGTATGAAAATATTCACTTTCAAAAACAGTGCCCCCTGTTGACGGCAGACAATATGACGTCTGGTATTTCGCTACAACAACAAACTCTTATAACTTTGCGATGGAAGGTCAGATCTTAACCAAACTCGTGACGATCGATGATGGGATCTTGCTGAAGATGCTTGTGCAAAAACTGTACATTTTGAAAACAGCGCCTTCTGGTGGTAACATAAAATACAAGTTCACAATTTCCTTATAACTTTAACAAATTTCATTGTATCATACTCAAAATGAATGAAAACATGTAAAACACATGGTAGATGATGCTTGCTGAATATGATAACAAATCGTTCAACGGTGTTGACATAAGAACACTGCACAGGACCCACTCTACTGAGTGGTTTGTCAGTGCAGTAACCTTTGTTCGCCACATGATGGAGGCATTTGCCTACAAATCTATCAAATCTAACATTTACAGTTTCTCATGCTGCTCTGAAAGGGAAAGATGGGGCAAAAGGTACTGCAAGAGGGGCCAAGGAAAAAAAAACAGGGAAAATGGGAAGAGCGAAAAAGTAACAGAGGGAAAAAAGAGAAAATGCACCCTAAATTCTTATACCATCAGATGTTCTATCACAAAAATAACTAGTTATTTCTAAAATTCAGCTTCAATTCTGATACCATCAGTTGTTTTTCACAAAAATAACAACTTATAGACAAAATCACACTGTTGGACCTCAGACCTCAGACCGGCCCTGAACATGTCTGTAAAGGATGACCTCCTTACAGGAAGTACAACTCCCGAAACAGGAAGTAATGTCTGACATTCTCCGATCCACACGAAACTTATTATGTAAGTCAAGGTACCTTCCCTAAACATGTTTACGGACACGCCTTTCACCCAACAGGAAGACGGCCATTTTAAACGGACACGCCTGACATTGCGCGGGGATGCAGCTGAAAATAACCAGTACCACAAGCGGTGAATGAACGGAAGATGAGGAAGAGGACTCGCGCTGCGACGTGGACGCACGGGGACTCGCGAGCCGTCAAGCTCGAACCCGTTGATTACCGCTTGCGGTACTAGTTCTTCTTCTTCTTCTTCTTCCTCTTCACCAAAGTAAATCGCGTTTTAGAGAACCTGAACATGCCCCAAAACTCACCAATTTTTGCAAGCGCATCAGACCTGGTGTAAATTTACGTTTATTACTGTTTCGGGGAATGTGCGTTAAAAAATGAAAGTGGGCGGGGCAAATAACTGCTCCACCCCCTAAAACTTGTGGGCCTGAGGAGCACGTTTAATGTACATGCACGAAACTTGGTACACGCGTTCCTTAGGTCGGGACGGTCAAAAAAGTCAGCGTAGCCTATGCTCTAAAACGAACAGGAAAGCCGCCATCTTGGATTGAAAATTCATTTTTTGCCGATTTTGGCCATATCGCACCATCGGTATTTGAACGAACTTGTCCTAGAGCTTACATGGGATCACGTTCAAACTTGGTGAGGTCACTTTGGACAAGTTGAGGATCTAAAGTTGCTAAAAACTTTTTAATAAGTATCATGGTGTACGAGAAAGGGGCCGGCAAAGTTGGTGAAAATTTTTATTTTTCGCCACAGGCAACAAAACTCTTATAACTTTGCGATAGAAGGTCACTTCCCAACCAAATTACCTAGGGTTGATGATGGACCATTGCTGAAGAAGTCTGTGGAAAAACTGTACATTTTTAGCACAGCGCCTCCTTGTGGTAACAGAAAATACAACAAATACACAATTTCGGTAATAACTTTTACATATTTAATCGTATCAAACTCAAAATTTGTGACAACATTTAAAACACATGAAAGATGATGCGTGCTTATTATGATAACAAATGGTTCAACGGTGTTGCCATAGCAACACTGCAAAGTCAGATATTTGTGACAAAAAAACAAACTGCTACAACTTTGCGAAACTGAGTCTAATCTGAACCAAACTTGCTAGGATTGATGATAGTCCTGCCCCGAAGACACCTATATGAAAATATTCACTTACAAAAACAGCGCCCCCTTGTGACAGCAGCCACTATGACACCTGATATTTGAATGAACTTGTCCTAGAGTTTTTGTGCGATCACCTTGAAAATTAGTGAGGTCACTGTGAACAAGTTGCCGAGCATAAGTTACTGAAAGCTTTTTAAAATGTCGCTCGGTGTACGAGATAGGGGGCGCCAAAGTTGGTGTTCATTCATATTTTTCACAACAAAAGGCAAAACTCTTACAACCCGTAAAACTTGTCCTCCTGAGGAGCACGTTGAATGTACATGCACGAAACTTGGTACTCACGCGTTCGTTAGGTCCAGACGGTCAAAAAAGTCAGCGTAGCCGAACCTCTAAAACGAACAGGAAAGCCGCCATTTTGGATTGAAAGTACATTTTTCGCAGATTTTGGCCATTTCGCACCAATGGTATGTGAACGCACTTGTCATAGAGCTTTAAAGGGATCACCTTCAAACTGGGTGAGGTCACTGTGAATAAGTTGAGGATCTAAAGTTATTAAAAGTTTTTTAAAATGTCACATGGTTTTTGAGATAGGGGGCGCCAAAGTTGGCGTTCATTCATATTTTTCACAACAAAAGGCGAAACTCTTACAACCCGTAAAACTTGTCCTCCTGAGGAGCACGTTTAATGTACATGCACTAAACTTGGTACTCACGCGTTCCTTAGGTCAGGACGGTCAAAAAATTCAAAGCAGCCTATGCTCTAAAATGAACGGGAAAGCCGCCATCTTGGATTGAAAGTACATTTTTTGCAGATTTTGGCCATTTCGCACCAATGGTATGTGAACGCACTTGTCATAGAGCTTTCATGGGATCACCTTGAAACTTTGTGAGGTCACTGTGAACAAGTTGAGGATCCAAAGGTATCAAAATCTTTCATTAAGTATCACGGCGAACAAGAAGAAGGTCAGGAAAGTTGGCGAAAATCACGATTCCTCGCAACACACAACAATCTCTTATAACTTTGCCATGGAAGGTCAGATATTAACCAAACAAGTGACAATCGATGATGGGCCCTTGCTAAAGATTTCTATGCAAAAACTGTAAATTTTGAAAACATCGCCTCCTGGTGGTGGCAAACACTAGGAAGTCTGGTATTTCGCAACACACAACAAACTCTTATAACTTTGCGATTGAAGGTCAGATCTTAACCAAACTTGTGATGATCAATGATGGGCTTTTGCTGAAGATGCCTATGCAAAAACTGTAAATTTTGGAAACAGCGCCACCTGGTGGTAACAGAAAGTACAAGTTCACAATTTCCCTTATAACTTTAACAAATTTCCTTGTATCAAACTCAAAATTTGGGAAAACATTCAAAACACATGGTAGATGATGCGTGCCTAATATGATAACAAATTGTTCAACAGTGTTGCCATGACAAAACTGCAAAGTCAGATATTTGCGACAAAAAACAAACAGCTACCACTTTGCGAATACTATTCCAATCTGAATCAAACTTGCTAGGATTGATGATATTTAATTCCTGAAGATGCCTATATGAAAATATTCACTTTCAAAAACAGTGCCCCCTGTTGACGGCAGACAATATGACGTCTGGTATTTCGCTACAACAACAAACTCTTATAACTTTGCGATGGAAGGTCAGATCTTAACCAAACTTGTGACGATCGATGATGGGATCTTGCTGAAGATGCTTATGCAAAAACTGTACATTTTGAAAACAGCGCCTTCTGGTGGTAACAGAAAATACAATTTCACAATTTCCCTTATAACTTTAACAAATTTCATTGTATCATACTCAAAATGAATGAAAACATGTAAAACACTTGGTAGATGATGCTTGCTGAATATGATAACAAATCGTTAAATGGTGTTGCCTGGCAAAAATGCAAAGGATTCCCTCAACTGAGTGGTTTGTTCATGCAGTAACCATTGTTCGCCACATGATGGAGGCATTTGCCTACAAATCTATCAAATCTAACATTTACAGTTTCTCATGCTGCTCTAATTGGGATTGTTGTATCCACTTGAAACTTGATACGTGAGACCTCAGACCCGTCCGGAACATGTCTGTAAAGCAGTAATGCCAAAGTCAAATACACGGGGGGCCAAAATAAAAAAAATGGTACAGGTGGAGGATTAAATATTTATTAAAACTTGCAATTACTGCACATATTGAACCAATACCAATACCAATACCACAGCCTATATTGCACTCAATCATTAAATTAAATTAAATTAAATTAAATTAAATTAAATTAAATTAAATTAAATTAAATTAAGCAAAATATAAATAAAATCAGTTGCAATATTTTCTCCAGGCTCTTTCAGTAACAAATTGAAAACGTTTTTCCGTCTTCTTTTTAACAGGTAAACAGCAAAATGTTATTTTCCTTCAAAGCTCAATGGCAAGATAAATGCAAAAATGAAACAGCATGTTACAAAACAAATCAGTGTGCTGCTCTGATCCTCACCAATGTCTATCTTTTATAATAAAATTAGAAGTTAGTGCAAACTTGAAAAGTGCAAAACAGTTGCATGTTTCATAGTGCCTTCTTAAGTTATATTCTTTCATAACGACACACTGTCTCCACACACAAGACACACAGGCTTTCCTTTTACTTCGGTGAACATTATTCTGCCTCCCACCTGTCTTGAAAACCCTGTTTTCACCGTCTACTTTTCTATTTGTCTATTTGGGGGAGAGGGAGATGAAAAATGACAGCAATGTTTAGTTTTCCACTGTGACTGTGATGCTGTTCATGAAGGATGACACGGGATCGCACTCACAGTGCATCTTGGGATGTGTAGTAGTATGGTGCTGAGGGCACATAATAGTGCAAGCCGGTTTTAATAGTAATTAAAAATCATCCCGTGGGCCAGACATAACTCATTCACGGGCCTTGATTCTGACATATGTGCTGTAAAGGATAACCTCCCTACAGGAAGTAGAACTCCCGAAACAGGAAGTCAAGTCTAACATTTTCCAATCTTCACAAAACTTGATATGTGAGGCACGTCCCTGAACACGTTTACGGACACACCTTTCACCAAACAGGAAGTCGGCCATTTTAAACAGGAAGTGCCATCTAACTTAGCACATGGACGCTGAAAATAGTCTAAGCTGAAAATTACTACTGCCGCAAGCTGTGAATGAACGGAAGATGAGCTAGACGTCTCGCACGGCGAGGTGGGCGCAGGGAGACCCGCGAGCCGTCAAGCTCGAACCCGTTGATTACCGCTTGCGGTACTAGTTCTTCTTCTTCTTCTTCTTCCTCTTCACCAAAGTAAATCGCGTTTTAGAGAATCTGAACATGCCCCAAAACTCACCAATTTTTGCAAGCGCATCAGACCTGGTGTAAATTTACGTTTATTACTGTTTCGGGGAATGTGCGTTAAAAAATGAAAGTGGGCGGGGCAAATAACTTCTCCACCCCCTAAAACTTGTGGGCCTGAGGAGCACGTTTAATGTACATGCACGAAACTTGGTACACGCGTTCCTTAGGTCGGGACGGTCAAAAAAGTCAGCGTAGCCTATGCTCTAAAACGAACAGGAAAGTCGCCATCTTGGATTGAAAATTCATTTTTTGCCGATTTTGGCCATATCGCACCATCGGTATTTGAACGAACTTGTCCTAGAGCTTACATGGGATCACGTTCAAACTTGGTGAGGTCACTTTGGACAAGTTGAGGATCTAAAGTGGCTAAAAACTTTTTAATAAGTATCATGGCGTACGAGAAAGGGGCCGGCAAAGTTGGTGAAAATTTTTATTTTTCGCCACAGGCAACAAAACTCTTATAACTGTGCGATAGAAGGTCACTTCCCAACCAAATTACCTAGGGTTGATGATGGACCATTGCTGAAGAAGTCTGTGGAAAAACTGTACATTTTTAGCACAGCGCCTCCTTGTGGTAACAGAAAATACAACAAATACACAATTTAGGTAATAACTTTTACATATTTAATCGTATCAAACTCAAAATTTGTGACAACATTTAAAACACATGAAAGATGATGCGTGCTTATTATGATAACAAATGGTTCACCGGTGTTGCCATAGCAACACTGCAAAGTCAGATATTTGTGACAAAAAAACAAACTGCTACAACTTTGCGAAACTGAGTCTAATCTGAACCAAACTTGCTAGGATTGATGATAGTCCTGCCCCGAAGACACCTATATGAAAATATTCACTTACAAAAACAGAGCCCCCTTGTGACAGCAGCCACTATGACACCTGATATTTGAATGAACTTGTCCTAGAGTTTTTGTGCGATCACCTTGAAAATTAGTGAGGTCACTGTGAACAAGTTGCCGAGCATAAGTTACTGAAAGCTTTTTAAAATGTCGCTCGGTGTAAGAGATAGGGGGCGCCAAAGTTGGTGTTCATTCATATTTTTCACAACAAAAGGCAAAACTCTTACAACCCGTAAAACTTGTCCTCCTGAGGAGCACGTTGAATGTACATGCACGAAACTTGGTACTCACGCGTTCGTTAGGTCCAGACGGTCAAAAAGTCAGCGTAGCCGAACCTCTAAAACGAACAGGAAAGCCGCCATTTTGGATTGAAAGTACATTTTTTGCAGATTTTGGCCATTTCGCACCAATGGTATGTGACCGCACTTGTCATAGAGCTTTAAAGGGATCACCTTCAATCTGGGTGAGGTCACTGTGAATAAGTTGAGGATCTAAAGTTATTAAAAGTTTTTTAAAATGTCACATGGTTTTGAGATAGGGGGCGCCAAAGTTGGCGTTCATTCATATTTTTCACAACAAAAGGCGAAACTCTTACAACCCGTAAAACTTGTCCTCCTGAGGAGCACGTTTAATGTACATGCACTAAACTTGGTACTCACGCGTTCCTTAGGTCCAGACGGTCAAAAAAGTCAGTGTAGCCGAAGCTCTAAAACGAACAGGAAAGCCGCCATCTTGGATTGAAAGTACATTTTTGGCAGATTTTGGCCATTTCGCACCAATGGTATGTGAACGCACTTGTCATAGAGCTTTTATGGGATCACCTTCAAACTAGGTGAGGTCACTGTGGACAAGTTGAGGATCTAAAGTTATTAAAAGTTTTTCAAAATGTCGCATGGTTTTTGAGATAGGGGGCGCCAAAGTTGGTGTTCATTCATATTTTTCTCAACAAAAGGCTAAACTCTTATAACCCCAAAAACTTGTCCTCCTGAGGAGCACGTTGAATGTACATGCACTAAACCTGGTACTCACACGTTCCTTAGGTCGGGACGGTCAAAAAATTCAAAGCAGCCTATGCTCTAAAACTAACAGGACAGCCGCCATCTTGGATTGAAAGTAAATGTATTGCAGATTTTGGCCATTTCGCATCAATGGTATGTGAACGCACTTGTCATAGAGCTTTAATGGGATCACCTTCAAACTTTGTGAGGTCACTGTGGACAAGTTTAGGATCCAAAGGTATCAAAATCTTTTCATTAAGTATCACGGCGAACAAGAAGAAGGGCAGCAAAGTTGGCGAAAATCACGATTCCTCGCAACACACATCAATTTCTTATAACTTTGCCATGGAAGGTCAGATATTGACCAAACTAGTGACAATCGATGATGGGTCCTTGCTAAAGATGTCTATGCAAAAACTGTAAATTTTGAAAACATCGCCTCCTGGTGGTGGCAAACAATAGGAAGTCTGGTATTTCGCAACACACAACAAACTCTTATAACTTTGCGATTGAAGGTCAGATCTTAACCAAACTTGTGATGATAGATGATGGGCTTTTGCTAAAGATGCCTAAGCAAAAACTGTAAATTTTGGAAACAGCGCCACCTGGTGGTAACAGAAAGTACAAGTTCACAATTTCCCTTATAACTTTAACAAATTTCCTTGTATCAAACTCAAAATTTGGGAAAACATTCAAAACACATGGTAGATGATGCGTGCCTAATATGATAACAAATTGTTCAACAGTGTTGCAATGACAACACTGCAAAGTCAGATATTTGCGACAAAAAACAAACTGCTACCACTTTGCGAATGCTATTCCAATCTGAACCAAACTTGCTAGGATTGATGATAGTCAATCCCTGAAGATGCCTGTATGAAAATATTCACTTTCAAAAACAGTGCCCCCTGTTGACGGCAGACAATATGACGTCTGGTATTTCGCTACAACAACAAACTCTTATAACTTTGCGATAGAAGGTCAGATCTTAACCAAACTCGTGACGATCGATGATGGGATCTTGCTGAAGATGCTTGTGCAAAAACTGTACATTTTGAAAACAGCGCCTTCTGGTGGTAACATAAAATACAAGTTCACAATTTCCCTTATAACTTTAACAAATTTCATTGTATCATACTCAAAATGAATGAAAACATGTAAAACACATGGTAGATGATGCTTGCTGAATATGATAACAAATCGTTCAACGGTGTTGACATAAGAACACTGCACAGGATCTACTCTACTGAGTGGTTCGTCAGTGCAGTAACCTTTGTTAGCCACATGATGGAGGCATTTGCCTACAAATCTATCAAATCTAACATTTACAGTTTCTCATGCTGCTCTGAAAGGGAAAGATGGGGCAAAAGGTACTGCAAGAGGGGCCAAGGAAAAAAAAAACAGGGAAAATGGGAAGAGCGAAAAAGTAACAGAGGGAAAAAAGAGAAAATGCACCCTAAATTCTTATACCATCAGATGTTCTATCACAAAAATAACTAGTTATTTCTAAAATTCAGCTTCAATTCTGATACCATCAGTTGTTTTTCACAAAAATAACAACTTATAGAAAAAATCACACTGTTAGACCTCAGACCTCAGACCGGCCCTGAACATGTCTGTAAAGGATGACCTCCTTACAGGAAGTACAACTCCCGAAACAGGAAGTAATGTCTGACATTCTCCGATCCACACGAAACTTATTATGTAAGTCAAGGTACCTTCCCTAAACACGTTTACGGACACGCCTTTCACCCAACAGGAAGACGGCCATTTTAAACGGACACGCCTGACATTGCGCGGGGATGCAGCTGAAAATAACCAGTACCACAAGCAGTGAATGAACGGAAGATGAGGAAGAGGACTCGCGCTGCAACGTGGACGCACAGGGACTCGCGAGCCGTCAAGCTCGAACCCGTCGATTACCGCTTGCGGTACTAGTTATTATTATTATTCTTATTATTCCCCCAAATGAATCGCCTTTTTGAGGCCTTTCCCATACCCCAAAACTCACCAATTTTTGTGACCGCATCAATCCTGGTGTAAATTTACGTCTGAAAAAGGTTCGGGGAATGTGCGTCGAAAATTGAATGTGGGAGGGGCCAATAAGTGCGGCGCCACCTGTCCAAATTCACCATGACCAACACAAATATCGCACATGCACGAAATTCGGTACACATGTGTAGTGGGTCAGGATGAAGAAAAAATTACATTATGACCATGATTCAAACCCAACAGGAATTCCGCCATCTTGGGTTGATTGGCGATTTTTTGGCGATTTTGGCGAATTCGCAGCAATGGTATTTGAACTAACTCCTCCTAGAGTTTTCGTGCGATCACCTTCAAACTTGGTGAGGTCCCTGTGGACCAGTTGAGGAGCTCACGGTATCAAAAGTTTTTTCAAATGTCACATGGCGCGCGAGATAGGGGGCGGCAAAGTTCGTGATGATTCTGATGTTTCGCATCAGAAAAACAAAACTCTTATAACTTTGCGATGGAAGGTCCGATCCAAACCAAACTTGCTATGATTGATGATGGGCCATGGCTGAAGACGTCTATGAAAAAACGGTGAAGTTTGAAAACAGCGCCTCCTTGTGGTGAAAGAAAATACACCAAAAAAAAGTTTTTTTACGATTTCGGGAATAACTTTTACACAGATAATCGTACCGCACTCAAAATTGGTGACAACAGTCAAAACACATGGTAGATGATGTGTGATCAATATGACGACGAATCGTTTAACGGTGTTGCCATGGCAACGACGCAAAGTCGGAATTTTGGGACAAAAAATCAAACTGCTACAACTTCGCGAATCCTGGTCCGATCTGAACCAAACTTGCTAGGATTGATGACAGTCCGGCCCTAAAGACGTCTATATGAAAATATTCAATTTCGAAAACAGCGCCCCCTGGTGACAGCAGACAGTATGACAGCTTGTATTTCAATTATCTCCTCCTAGAGCTTTTGTGCGATCACCTTCAAACTTGGTGAGATCAATGTGGACGAGTTGAGCATCAAAAGTTATCAAAAGCTTTTAAAAATATTGTATGGCGTACGAGATAGGGGGCGCCAAAGTTGGAGATAATAATAATTTTTCACAACAGACAATGAAACTCTTATAACTTTGCGATGGAAGGTCTGATCCCAACCAAACTTGCTATAGTTGATGATGGTTAGTTGCTGAAGACGACTGTGTTGCTGAAACGGTACATTTTGAAAACAGCGCCTCCTGGTGGTGGTAGAAAATTCTAAAAAAACAAACTGTTACAACTTTGCCAATCCTGGTCCGATCTGAACCAAACTTGCAAGGATTGATGACAGTCCGGCCCTGAACACGTCTATATGAAAATATTAATTTTCAAATACAGCGCCCACTGGTGACAGCAGACAGAATTACATTTATAGTTTTTGATGCTGCTCCAACAGGGATTGTTGTATCCACTTGAAACTTAGTATGTGGGACCCCAGACCCTTCCTCAACATGTCCGTAAAAGGTCACCTCCCTACAGGAAGTGGAACGCCCGAAACAGGAAGTAAAGTCTTACATTGTCCGATTGACACAAAACTAGATATGTGAGTTACGGGACCTTCCCCGAACATGTTTCCAGAGACGAACAGGAAGTTGGCCATTTTAAACAGGAAGTGCCCGCTAACTTTGCCGTACGTTGTCCAATTTGCATGAAACCTTATATGTCACACCAGGGACCTGTCCTGAGCATGTCTGCAAAAGATGACCTCCCAACAGGAAGTGGAATGCCCGAAACAGGAAGTAAACTCTAAGATTGTCCGATCTGCACAAAACTTGATATGTAAGACAAGGGAACTTCCCTGAAGACGTTTACGGACGCGCATTTGACCGAACAGGAAGTCGGCCATTTTAAACAGGAAGTGCCCTATAACTTTGCCATACGTTGCCGATCCCCCCTGAAATTTGGATCGACATGTGCGGGGACGCCACTGAAAATAACTAGTACTGAAAATAACTAGTACTGAAAATAACTAGTACTGAAAATAACTAGTACCGCGCGCGGTGAATGAACGGGTGAGAGCACGAGGCACGCGGGGAGCCGTGGCACACGGCGACCCGCGTGGGTCGGCTCGAACCCGTTCAGAACCGCGCGCGGTACTAGTTTTTATTATTATTAGGGTTCGAGCAACAAGGTTGCAAGAACCCTCTTGAAACTGGAAGGATTATTATTAGGGTTCGAGCAACAAGGTTGCAAGAACCCTATTGTAATCGTAAGAGTTATTAGGGTTCGAGCAACTTGGTTGCAAGAACCCTATTGAAACTGCGAAGATTATTCTTATTATTATTATTTTTCCTCTAAATGAATCGCCTTTTTGAGGCCCTGAACATGCCCCAAAACTCACCAATTTTTGCAAGCACATCAGACCTGGTGAAAATTTACGTTTATTAGTGTTTCCGGGAATGTGCGTTAAAAAATGAAAGTGGGCGGGGCAAATAACTGCTCCAGCCCCTAAAACTTGTCGTCCTGAGGAGCACGTTTAATGTACATGCACGAAACTTGGTACACGCGTTCCTTGGGTCGGGACGGTCAAAAAACCTAGGCAAGCCTAAGCTCTAAAACGCACAGGAAAGCCGCCATCTTGGATTGAAAGTTCATTTTTTGCCGATTTTGGCCATATCGCACCATCGGTATTTGAACGAACTTGTCCTAGAGCTTACATGGGATCACGTTCAAACTTGGTGAGGTCACTTTGGACAAGTTGAGGATCTAAAGTTGCTAAAAACTTTTTAATAAGTATCATGGTGTAAGAGAAAGGGGCCGGCAAAGTTGGTGAAAATTTTTATTTTTCGCCACAGGCAACAAAACTCTTATAACTTTGCGATAGAAGGTCACTTCCCAACCAAATTACCTAGTGTTGATGATGGACCATTGCTGAAGAAGTCTGTGGAAAAACTGTACATTTTTAGCACAGCGCCTCCTTGTGGTAACAGAAAATACAACAAATACACAATTTCAGTAATAACTTTTACATAGTTAATAGTATCAAACTCAAAATTTGTGACAACATTTAAAACACATGAAAGATGATGCGTGCTTATTATGATAACAAATGGTTCAACGGTGTTGCCATAGCAACACTGCAAAGTCAGATATTTGTGACAAAAAAACAAACTGCTACAACTTTGCGAAGCTGAGTCCAATCTGAACCAAACTTGCTAGGATTGATGATAGTCCGGCCCTGAAGACACCTATATGAAAATATTCACTTTCAAAAACAGCGCCCCCTTGTGACCGCAGACACTATGACACCTGATATTTGAATGAACTTGTCCTAGAGTTTTTGTGCGATCACCTTGAAAATTGGTGAGGTCACTGTGAACAAGTTGCCAAGCATAAGTTCCTGAAAGCTTTTTAAAATGTCGCTCGGTGTACGAGATAGGGGGCGCCAAAGTTGGTGTTCATTCATATTTTTCACAACAAAAGGCAAAACTCTTACAACCCGTAAAACTTGTCCTCCTGAGGAGCACGTTGAATGTACATGCACAAAACTTGGTACTCACGCGTTCGTTAGGTCCAGACGGTCAAAAAAGTCAGCGTAGCCGAAGCTCTAAAATGAACAGGAAAGCCGCCATTTTGGATTGAAAGTACATTTTTTGCAGATTTTGGCCATTTCGCACCAATGGTATGTGAACGCACTTGTCATAGAGCTTTCATGGGATCACCTTCAAACTTGCTGAGGTCACTGTGGACAAGTTGAGGATCCAAAGGTATCAAAATCTTTTCATTAAGTATCACGGCGAACAAGAAGAAGGTCAGGAAAGTTGGCGAAAATCACGATTCCTCGCAACACACAACAATCTCTCATAACTTTGCCATGGAAGGTCAGATATTAACCAAACAAGTGACAATCGATAATGGGACCTTGCTAAAGATGTCTATGCAAAAACTGTAAATTTTGAAAACATCGCCTCCTGGTGGTGGCAAACACTAGGAAGTCTGGTATTTCGCAACACACAACAAACTCTTATAACTTTGCGATTGAAGGTCAGATCTTAACCAAACTTGTGATGATAGATGATGGGCTTTTGCTAAAGATGCCTATGCAAAAACTGTAAATTTTGGAAACAGCGCCACCTGGTGGTAACAGAAAGTACAAGTTCACAATTTCCCTTATAACGTTAACAAATTTCCTTGTATCAAACTCAAAATTTGGGAAAACATTCAAAACACATGGTAGATGATGCGTGCCTAATATGATAACAAATTGTTCAACAATGTTGCAATGACCACACTGCAAAGTCAGATATTTGCGACAAAAAACAAACTGCTACCACTTTGCGAATGCTATTCCAATCTGAACCAAACTTGCTAGGATTGATGATAGTCAATCCCTGAAGATGCCTGTATGAAAATATTCACTTTCAAAATCAGTGCCCCCTGTTGACGGCAGACAATATGACGTCTGGTATTTCGCTACAACAACAAACTCTTATAACTTTGCGATAGAAGGTCAGATCTTAACCAAACTCGTGACGATCGATGATGGGATCTTGCTGAAGATGCTTGTGC
>NW_025320726.1:0-5338 GCF_019176455.1 Solea senegalensis
AACTCAGCCGAGAATGTCAGAAGCTAATTTCCTGACCCGTACCACATTGGTTTGCCACTGGGGGTGCAGGCTATAAGTATCGACTGAGTGAGATAGTTCCATTCAAATGTCAGCTGGAGCACAACTGTGTTGTGCTGATCTCTCTCCAGACTGTTGGTGTCTGATTTCCGTTGATCCCACTTTTCGGGGTGACAGAAGAGCTTGAGAAGGCGCTCTTCTTGGTGGTACTCCCCATCTCCATGAGATGAGGGCCTTGAGCTACACCATGTCTTTCAGCAGCAAATACAATGATCAAATACTGATCAGGCTCTCACTTGGATCAGTTAACATACACACATTGAATGAATGACATACACTGCGGACGCAAACTGTTTCCGCTCGGTTTCGAACCGAGGACCTTTTGCGTGTGAAGCAAACGTGATGACCACTACACTACGGAAACCCTGCTAAGGACACCAGGATTGGAGATTTTCCCAGAAAGCAACGAGCGTACGATTTCGCAGGAGAGGCATCAGGGAACGGTCCGGTTTTCATATGACGGTCCCATGGGACTTCAAGACTAAAGAGCTCCCCGTCGGGGAATCGAACCCCGGTCTTCCGCGTGACAGGCGGAGATACTGTCCACTATACTAACGAGGACTGCGCCATGTGACTGGGAGCCAGGGCCACCAATTACGAGGCGTGGTCTGTCTATTTTTGCTGACTGCCAACATTGCAAGAGGTGCACTCATTCAGAGTGAACCCCATGTCGGAGTGAATACCTACCCCAGGGGGTCCTCACTCAGATAATGAAGAAGACCATACGTCTCTTCCCAGGAAAGGTGACTTTAAAAAGAGTGCTGTTTCCGCTCGGTTTCGAGCCGAGGACTTTTCGCGTGTTAGGCGAACGTGATGACCACTACACTACGGAAACCCTGTTGGGAGCACTGAGATTGGAGATTTCCCCAAAATACAATGAGCCTGATCGCAATAGATGTGTGCTTTGACAGGAGGGAGCAAAAGGTCACATTTTGATAGATGTTACAGAGATATCTATCTATCTATCTATCTATCTATCTATGTAGCTATCTATCGGGGGTGTGTCAGATAAACTGACTATGACAGAATATGGGCTCCAGTTTGAACAGTGCAACTCAGCCGAGAATGTCAGAAGCTAATTTCCTGACCCGTACCACATTGGTTTGCCACTGGGGGTGCAGACTATAAGTATCGACTGAGTGAGATAGTTCCATTCAAATGTCAGCTGGAGCACAACTGTGTTGTGCTGATCTCTCTTCAGACTGTTGGTGTCTGATTTCTGTTGATCCCACTTTTCGGGGTGACAGAAGAGCTTGAGAAGGCTCTCTTCTTGGTCGTACTCCCCATCTCCATGAGATGAGGGCCTTGAGCTACACCCTGTCTTTCAGCAGCAAATACAATGATCAAATACTGATCAGGCTCTCACTGGGATCAGTTAACATACACACATTGAATGAATGACATACACTGCGGAAGCAAACAGTTTCCGCTCGGTTTCGAGCCGAGGACCTTTCGCGTGTTAGGCGAACGTGATGACCACTACACTACGGAAACCCTGCTAAGGACACCAGGATTGGAGATTTTCCCAGAACGCAACGAGCGTACGATTTCGCAGGAGAGGCATCAGGGAACGGTCCGGTTTTCATATGACGGTCCCATGGGATTTCAAGACTAAAGAGCTCCCCGTCGGGGAATCGAACCCCGGTCTTCCGCGTGACAGGCGGAGATACTGTCCACTATACTAACGAGGACTGCGCCATGTGACTGGGAGCCAGGGCCACCAATTACGAGGCGTGGTCTGTCTATTTTTGCTGACTGCCAACAGGCAGACATTGCAAGAGGTGCACTCATTCAGAGTGAACCCCATGTCGGAGTGAATACCTACCCCAGGGGGTCCTCACTCAGATAATGAAGAAGACCATACGTCTCTTCCCAGGAAAGCTGACTTTAAAAAGAGTGCTGTTTCCGCTCGGTTTCGAGCCGAGGACCTTTCGCATGTTAGGCGAACGTGATGACCACTACACTACGGAAACCCTGTTGGGCGCACTGAGATTGGAGATTTCCCCAAAATACAATGAGCCTGATCGCAATAGATGTGTGCTTTGACAGGAGGGCGCAAAAGGTCACATTTTGATAGGTGTTACAGAGATATCTATCTATGTGTTGGTTTTGCCACTGGGGGTGCGGAGCTATAAGTATGGAAGCCCCAGGTGAGAATGGTTCCATTCAAATGTCGGCTGAGCACAACTGTGTTGTGCTGATCTCTCTTCAGACTGTTGGTGTCTGATTTCTGTTGATCCCACTTTTCGGGGTGACAGAAGAGCTTGAGAAGGCTCTCTTCTTGGTCGTACTCCCCATCTCCATGAGATGAGGGCCTTGAGCTACACCATGTCTTTCAGCAGCAAATACAATGATCAAATACTGATCAGGCTCTCACTGGGATCAGTTAACATACACACATTGAATGAATGACATACACTGCGGAAGCAAACTGTTTCCGCTCGGTTTCGAGCCGAGGACCTTTCGCGTGTTAGGCGAACGTGATGACCACTACACTACGGAAACCCTGCTAAGGCCACCAGGATTGGAGATTTTCCCAGAACGCAACGAGCGTACGATTTCGCAGGAGAGGCATCAGGGAACGGTCCGGTTTTCATATGACGGTCCCATGGGACTTCAAGACTAAAGAGCTCCCCGTCGGGGAATCGAACCCCGGTCTTCCGCGTGACAGGCGGAGATACTGTCCACTATACTAACGAGGACTGCGCCATGTGACTGGGAGCCAGGGCCACCAATTACGAGGCGTGGTCTGTCTATTTTTGCTGAATGCCAACAGGCAGACATTGCAAGAGGTGCACTCATTCAGAGTGAACCCCATGTCGGAGTGAATACCTACCCCAGGGGGTCCTCACTCAGATAATGAAGAAGACCATACGTCTCTTCCCAGGAAAGGTGACTTTAAAAAGAGTGCTGTTTCCGCTCGGTTTCGAGCCGAGGACCTTTCGCGTGTTAGGCGAACGTGATGACCACTACACTACGGAAACCCTGTTGGGAGCACTGAGATTGGAGATTTCCCCAAAATACAATGAGCCTGATCGCAATAGATGTGTGCTTTGACAGGAGGGAGCAAAAGGGCACATTTTGATAGGTGTTACAGAGATATCTATCTATCTATCTATCTAGCTAGCTATCTATCGGGGGTGTGTCAGATAAACTGACTATGACAGAATATGGTCTCCAGTTTGAACAGTGCAACTCAGCCGAGAATGGCAGAAGCTAATTTCCTGACCCGTACCACATTGGTTTGCCACTGGGGGTGCAGACTATAAGTATCGACTGAGTGAGATAGTTCCATTCAAATGTCAGCTGGAGCACAACTGTGTTGTGCTGATCTCTCTCCAGACTGTTGGTGTCTGATTTCTGTTGATCCCACTTTTCGGGGTGACAGAAGAGCTTGAGAAGGCTCTCTTCTTGGTCGTACTCCCCATCTCCATGAGATGAGGGCCTTGAGCTACACCATGTCTTTCAGCAGCAAATACAATGATCAAATACTGATCAGGCTCTCACTTGGATCAGTTAACATACACACATTGAATGAATGACATACACTGCGGAAGCAAACTGTTTCCGATCGGTTTCGAACCGAGGACCTTTTGCGTGTGAAGCAAACGTGATGACCACTACACTACGGAAACCCTGCTAAGGACACCAGGATTGGAGATTTTCCCAGAAAGCAACGAGCGTACGATTTCGCAGGAGAGGCATCAGGGAACGGTCCGGTTTTCATATGACGGTCCCATGGGACTTCAAGACTAAAGAGCTCCCCGTCAGGGAATCGAACCCCGGTCTTCCGCGTGACAGGCGGAGATACTGTCCACTATACTAACGAGGACTGCGCCATGTGACTGGGAGCCAGGGCCACCAATTACGAGGCGTGGTCTGTCTATTTTTGCTGAATGCCAACAGGCAGACATTGCAAGAGGTGCACTCATTCAGAGTGAACCCCATGTCGGAGTGAATACCTACCCCAGGGGGTCCTCACTCAGATAATGAAGAAGACCATACGTCTCTTCCCACGAAAGGTGACTTTAAAGCGAGTGCTGTTTCCGCTCGGTTTCGAGCCGAGGACCTTTCGCGTGTTAGGCGAACGTGATGACCACTACACTACGGAAACCCTGTTGGGGGCACTGAGATTGGAGATTTCCCCAAAATACAATGAGCCTGATCGCAATAGATGTGTGCTTTGACAGGAGGGAGCAAAAGGTCACATTTTGATAGATGTTACAGAGATATCTATCTATCTATCTATCTATCTATCTATGTAGCTATCTATCGGGGTTGTGTCAGATAAACTGACTATGACAGAATATGGTCTCCAGTTTGAACAGTGCAACTCAGCCGAGAATGTCAGAAGCTAATTTCCTGACCCGTACCACATTGGTTTGCCACTGGGGGTGCAGACTATAAGTATCGACTGAGTGAGATAGTTCCATTCAAATGTCAGCTGGAGCACAACTGTGTTGTGCTGATCTCTCTCCAGCCTGTTGGTGTCTGATTTCCGTTGATCCCACTTTTCGGGGTGACAGAAGAGCTTGAGAAGGCTCTCTTCTTGGTCGTACTCCCCATCTCCATGAGATGAGGGCCTTGAGCTACACCATGTCTTTCAGCAGCAAATACAATGATCAAATACTGATCAGGCTCTCACTTGGATCAGTTAACATACACACATTGAATGAATGACATACACTCGCGGAAGCAAACTGTTTTCCGCTTTCGGTTTCCGAGGCTCGAGGAGGACGCTTTTTAGTGTGAAGCAGCAGTGATGAAGCCACTACACTCGGAAGCCACTGCTAAGGATACCAGGATTGATTTTCCCCAGAGCGCCTTGGCGTGCGATTTACTTGGAGAGAGGGAGCATCAGGGAACGGTCCGGTTTTCATATGACGGTCCCATGGGACTTCAAGACTAAAGAGCTCCCCGTCAGGGAATCGAACCCCGGTCTTCCGCGTGACAGGCGGAGATACTGTCCACTATACTAACGAGGACTGGGCCATGTGACCGGGAGCCAGGGCCACCAATTACGAGGCGTGGTCTGTCTATTTTTGCTGAATGCCAACAGGCAGACATTGCAAGAGGTGCACTCATTCAGAGTGAACCCCATGTCGGAGTGAATACCTACCCCAGGGGGTCCTCACTCAGATAATGAAGAAGACCATACGTCTCTTCCCACGAAAGGTGACTTTAAAGCGAGTGCTGTTTCCGCTCGGTTTCGAGCCGAGGACCTTTCGCGTGTTAGGCGAACGTGATGACCACTACACTA